>NC_139043.1:131905417-132129687 GCF_965140915.1 Aythya marila
TGATTATACAATTAGGAAAATGACAGCTCCTGTGAATAGCCAAACTACATACTCAAATGCAGTTCTGTCCACTAAGCTATGGAAAGAAGCCTTTAAAAGTTATTCATTTTCCTGACTCTCTTAAAAAGAAAAACTGTAACACACATCTGTGACCTAGCAACAATATGGTTTGAAATACTTTCCAGATCACTGAACTGTGCAATACCTTTAAAAATGGGATGACAAAAGGTCGCAGTGGGAAGTTAGTAGCTTCTTGCAGTTTGGAATGAAATTCTTCAATTGTCAAAGTAGAATTCTGTTGAGAAAAAAAATCTTTCTTGGTGACAAAATAATGAAAACACTTAGCAAGAGAAACAGTAACCAAAACACTCTGAAATTGCTTAATAACTTGTTCTTGATACTGATAAGAGGATAAAGAAAAACATGCCACATTATTAAATTATTACCTTATTAAAATATTCAGAGGAAACCACCAGTATCTCAGACATTCAGCGCCTGTTGCTTAGAGTAGTTTAAGTTCTTGCTGAAGTTCTACTGCCTACATTATCCACCCTTTTAACGCAGACTGAAGTGAACGTGTCTCACTGCTTTCAGGTAGTGTTTTGTGAAGATATAAGTGGAGACCACCTGAGCCCTAGTACTAAACAGTGCTGCCAGTCTTTGCTCCAAATGAAGGCAATGGCAACTGCAGCTGCTCAGAACAGATGTAAATTAGAGCACTGCAACAGTATTTTCCTGGTATATGTAATTATTACTGAAGGAGATACATGGGAGACAACAATGTCTGGCAGCAAAAGGACTTTAATGGGAATAAAAAGAATTCTGGGCCAGATTCCCAACAGTTTGCCAATAAAACAGCAGCCCAACCTGACGGTTGTAGATAAGAAAAACCTGAAATTACCATTCAGACATATAATCACATAAAGATAATCTTATAAATAATGTGACTTAAGTATCAATACACTGTCAGGTCCCTCATCACTGGATTCAATGAATACTGAGAAAAGGTTTTCCACTGCGTAACCACAGTCCAAGCGTGTATTCAACTCTTTCTTTTAACCAGTATTCTGCTGCTATATATATAGGGGCACTCTCTTTTCCCCAGTGAACTAAATTAGGCAAGCCAAAACAGATTTAACTGTATTATATAATTCAAGCTGTGTCTATATCAGGGGTGCTGCCAGTATAGAGCAAAAACCCTTTTACATCATTATGGCATAATATTATACCGTTCTAGTCTGTACCCAGTTGAGAAAAGCTGCCACTTGTAGCCAAATAGTCAAGACATTTATGCTAGCTCTGGGGGCAAGAGCTGGCTCTTGGTATATACAAGTATGGTATATGCATATGTGACCCACTCTTGCGCATAATAAACATGTCAAGCATAAAGGACGGAAAGGAAGAGAAAAAGATAACAGTTATTATATCATTGTTTTTTGCTTACCACAAGTCCTAGCACAAGGGTACGCACTCTCTCCCCAATCTCTGGTGAAATGTCATTGCCAAACTGCTGTAAGGTTGTAAGAAATCTCTTCAGTTTGCTGAGTTGCCTAGCTCCACAAGCTGGTGGTAACTGCTGGTTAGCCAGAGAAGAGGAAGAGGAAGAGGATGGCCCATTGCTAAAGCCATTAGGAGGAGATGGAGCTCCATTTAATGCTGTTGGTGAATGGCTAGTGCCATTGGTTACTGAAAGAGAAAGAGACAGAAGATAAAATAGAGAGAGGGAGGCAGAGGGGGAGAAAGAGGACAGGGGGGAAAATCCATCAGCTTATATTTTCTGTGCTTGACCTTAAAATTAATTAAGTTGCACAATCAAAGACAATTAGCTTTTTGACAGAATGACATTGCAGTTTATATCTATATTACAGTATCTGCTACTGAACAGTGTATGGACTGGAAGTAACAGTAGCTGCCTGTCACACAGCCCCCCAGAGTGTTCCTGGACCTGAAAAGCATTATTTGATTATCAGCCTTTTGTCAGAGGATCTTAAAAAGAAAGAAATAGAGGAAGGGAAAAAAAAAATACACAGAAAAGAGCACAAGCGCATATATGATTGAGAACAACAACAAAAAAAATTGCTCTTTGGGGTAGAAAAAATGTGCAGACATATTTCACGAAGCCTCAGTTTATCTCTGAATATTTTTACTCGTGTTTTGTACACACAACTGACAGCTGTGTTTATAAAACAGGACTTTCACGTTTTAACCTTACACCACCCAATGAGAAGGTTATTTTTTCCGATACACATTTCTTAGCTGCTAACATATGGAGCACACTAAGTTGTTTGTGCAGGTACAAATGGTGCCACGCTTGCTGTGGCCTGAAGCCTTGAAGCTAGAGCACAAAGCTGGGCTTCAGGAGAAGACTTCTCAGAGACCAGAAGGAAATCACTCAGCTTTTCATTTGCCAATTCTATCTCTAAAAAGGATAGGAAGGCATTTCCCTCCTGTTGTAAGGTTGCTGTGAGAATAACTATCTGAAGCACTAAGAGTTCGAAATTTATGGCAACAAGATTCATGCAGACATACTGAAGACAACAACAGAGTTTTTGGCAGCTATTTTAGTTCAATTCTTATTCACACTCCAGAAGAGAGCACAGAATCAAACCAAGGACATCTTTTTCCACCCAGGTTACTTGAAACAGTAACAGTCAAACACTCTGTTGAAATTGCTTGAGTCTGACTAGCCAAACTGACAGTGAGTGGCAAGAAAAAGGATGGCTACCTACAAATGAGAAGCCACCAGTGCACTTCTAAGCGTAGGCACGCAGTGCAGAACTGTACCCAGCAGCAGCTTCTCTCAGCTGGCCATTGCCCTGTGCAAATTTGCTGGTTTCTGTTCAGGGAGCCACTCAACCCACCTTTTTGTTTTACCACTCATTCGTGCAATTTGCTGCTCTCCTCCAAAACACTAAGACCTGAATTTACATCACTGTATCTCAAAAAACATCAAAAATCAGGAAGTACCTACAGTTAAAAATGTGTAGTGCTAATAGCTTCCGCTGCTTCCTATTTAAAAGCACGACAAACTAGCAACTTGAGCTTTCCGTGTTTGTTAATGACTAAACATCCCTTTTTTATTTGTAATTTCCTCCAACAGTCATTTTTAGATAGCAACTTCTTTTTGAGGGTGGACACCTATTACAAGATTTAAATGATCATCACAACCCTCATTTAAAGGAGTTTTTGTCCTCGTGACTGCAGTGCATTTCTGGAGGTAGTAGAGAAAATGGCCATCTGAATGGCTACCTGGTTTCTGCTGTTTTTTATCATAGATGTTGGTTGCCTACTCTAGTTGCATGGGCTAGGGAAAACAAGAAACAGAAAATGCAGAAATAGAAAAAAGCTGGTCTCTGTAAGTTAAGCAACAAGCCATGCTCTCCATGCACTGCAGTAGAGTGAGATACCTGAGTAAACAAATACATGGTGATTGCAAGGAACTTGCATAGACAGAAGTTATCATACCATGAGCTTAGTAAATGAGGAGTGGGAAGAGTATGTCCTGCTCTAGCCTGACAAAACCCAGCTACTCTGTCACTGTTCCTGGGCTGTTCTAGGCAGAGGGTGATGGGGCTATGATCAAGAAAGCTGAGAACAGCCAAGTTCATTCCCTAGGACAGATGAAGAGGACAAAGGCAGGCAAAATTTCTCCCTCAACAAAACAGATAAAGAAATATTCCTCAAATGCAATTTCTCTAAAACAATTTTTATTTGCAATAGCCCATCCCCTACTAATGATTTTATCTCTTTCTTTACAATGTCTGAATTTGCCAACTGTCAAACACATCTATGTTGTTATGAAACATAACCATGTTATTAATAAAATAGAATTTAGCATTTACAATTTCAACAAACTAATATATCTTAAGAGTTTTTAATAGTCTAAAACAAAGCAAACAACAAGCATACTCTTGACCAGAAAACAAGTTTGCTCTTCTTAGCCTACAGGCATTCTCACTGTAGTAGTAATAAGTGTAACAGACATTCAAACAGAAGTGACTGTTTACTATATACAAACTGGAACTGCTAAGGCCAAACTCCAAAAGCTGACAGGGTAAAAGGCATTTAAAATTAGATCTTTTAATCTTTTTAACTTTAAAATTAGACTTTTAGTCTTCATTTAAATAGTGGGGGAAAAAAAGAGAGAGAGAAAAATGAGCAGCTATGGTTCACACGCCTTCCAATAATATGCAGAAATCTAATGAGTACACTGAGAACTGTAGAAAAGACTAAAGAAGAACATTGTCTATTCCTTTTATCATCGCCCAAGATCATCCTGAACCATGCTAAGTACATTAGACAGAAAAGCCTAATCTGCAAGAGCCCCATCCTGCAAAAACCTAAAAACAGTTTAACTTTAGAGCCGAGCAGTTCCTAGGATGATTCAGGTGCTGGAGTTAAGCAAAACAAGCAGATCTTGCAGGATCAGGGTCACTGGGTTAAATCTGAGTTTATGCAAAGAGCTGGCACAAATGCTCCTCACTGTTTAAGTTCAATGTAAATCCTCAGGACAGGGTTCACTGGGATAAGTGGTACAAAGGCTTCCAGCTGGCCTCCTGCATAGAGGTGAATTTTAAGTAAGGCATTTAACAGGCATTTAACAGGCAGCAAGGGGCTAAAAAATGTAGGCAAGACAAATAGAAGATGCTGCCTTCATTCTGTTTAGGCATATGTATTCTACTGTTCTAAAACTGTTTTATTTAAAATGTGAAATGTAAACACATTCTCATGTTTATACTATTACAAGGCATATAAAAGAGACCAAAAAATTTGCAGCTAAATCTTGGTAAGAGAAATGTGGATCATTTTGTGACTGTGAAAAGAATAGTCCAGACAACATGCCAGATTTAAATCTCAGTTACACTGATATGAATGCAGAATAATTCCACCAAGACTGGTAGAGTTTCCTGTGTATTTACATCAGCAAACTGAGACAGAGATCCAGCCGTGAGTGATTTAGAGAAGTGGTCACAGGCTAGAAATCTCAAGACAAAACAATAAAAAGGACCTTTTTTTTTTTTTTTTTAATCCATACTAATTAGAAATTTTGTAGCACTTAAATCCAAATTCTTCATTCAATCGCTAGTGGGATGAAGTATTTTCTTTATGAATAAACCCCACTTTAAATATATAAACAAACCACAAAGCCCTAAACAATAACTACCAAAGTTTATATTCAAAAGTGAACAGAATCCTTTAAACAAAACAAAAGAATGGCATACATACAAGACAAGAAGGAAGTTTCCCTTACTTCTCACATGACTGTTCTAAGCATAAATGACATAGAAAATTAGTTCTCACTGTTCTTTGACACTGCAGCCAAGCTATCAACAAAATTACCACAACTCTGAGCTGAATGTCTTAATAAATCAAGGATACATTAATCTGTTGTGATCTTAGTTGTGCTTAGTTACATATTGCAGTATAATCAAATGCTGCTGCAGCTCTGTCATACAAGTTTCCCTTCAAAACTTGGGTTGTTTACATACAGAAAGAAAGAATATGGAAGAAAAGGAAGAAAATAAGTTTAATTACACGTTGTGGGCGTGAATGAACTGGTTCTTGGAGCTCCTTGGGTAGTGGGAGGAGGTGGCATTGTTGGAGGCGTCAGCCTGGATTGTGTCTTCACATCCACAGGTGAGTCTGGCATTGTGGAATGCTTCTCAGTGCGATCTGTAACACACCACATGAACACACTATTTTATTTCCCCAAGCACATCCGCTCCAAAAAAAAGTTTAAAAGCTAACGCAGGAAGTGAGCCATTGCAGCATCTGCCGCAAAAGATTACACCTGATTATCTACTCCAGTGTGCTCTTTCAGAATTACATCATCTGAACCTTACTTAAGAAGGTGTAACACAGATGGTAAGACCTCATTTGTAGTAGTGCTGCATTATCTTTTGTTTTTATTTCCAGCATGTGCAGATGCTACCTCCCAAGCTCTCCTGGAGCTGCAATAATGCCACCTCCCTTCAACGTTAGCCAGGAGGAAAAAAAAATAGACAAAGAGACAGAAAGGTAATAAATCCCCTTACGACAACTCTTGCAGAACTTAAACCTGAAGCTCTTTAGTACAGGTAAGATATTGGGAAGGATACTGGTCAAAGCCAGCTCTTGTCATGTATCTTCTATATAACACCTGACACCCTCTCCATCGCTCATCTTTGTAGATAAGGAGAGATACTTATGTTAAATACTGCACACCTCCTGGGTGACTTTACCACCCTGCCCTTGGATATTCTCACATTCACAAGAAAAATAAACACATGTCAAAATGGTAAGTCAATCTCCACACATTCATATTGATTTAAAAAAAAAAAAAAAATTCTAAGTTTGCACCTCTACACAGTATGAACTTTAATGTTCAAAACTTGTAATATACTAAAAATAACAACAACAAATGCAAAAACCTAACAGTTGTCTTGCAAGTAAAGATCTAAAGATGCCAGATACTTGATACAGAAGCTACATAAATAGTTTCTTTATCCAAACATTTTTCTGGACACCTCTATGTTAACATTGATGTAAATAAATAATTAAATATTAATAGTGAAAAGCATTTAAACTGTTATGTTTCATTTATCATGAATGGGCAAAATGACATTTATCAACTGAAAGCAAAATTAAGACTTCCTTGCTCACACCAGCAGTTTAGTGAGCCATCTTGAGTAAAGGTGAAGTTTAGCTTTTAATAGGCATGAGTTAAAGTCTGACATCCCTTCTTCCAGGGTCAGGATTATTTGTTTTATGCACTGTCCTATACAAGTCTTCATGAGCTCCATTAAACCATCTTGCAAAACAAATAAATGTCACTGCTAGTGAGTTAGTAGATTAATCTGTGATTTCAATTCAAGACAATAGTGAAGTCAGTAATGTTCTCTGACAGTAACTCTGTCACTCAACTTTGGGAAGGTATTCTTTGTTCTAACATTATACAAACTTCACAAAAATAAATAAATAAATAAATAAAAAACATATATCTAAAGTTTTCCCTGCAAGACACCAAGAGAAATGAAATGCTGTGCACATGTTTTATGAACGAACGTTGTGTTTTGAAGAGCCTCAAAGCACTTAATTATTAGAGCATTTAGTTATCAGGAGAACGAGAAGGAAAAAAGAAGTAAAAGTTAACAACACATGATAGATACCAATCTTCAGTTGCTTGAAACCAAGGAAGTATGATACAGACATGCAGCGTGTGAAGTGCTACACACTTTTGGGAATGACGAACAATTAAACACCCCAAAAATGCTATGAGGGGAATACAGATACAGTAGTAAAGGACCTGCAGTTTTGATCTAAGGTTAGTAAACCTCAGTAGTATAGGGAACAGTATCCAAAATGCTGGCTTAAATATTAAGGCTTCTACACAGGCAGGTGAGGTTTGATTCACAAATCAAGCAACAGTAAATTATTACATGCTGGAAAACAAAAGTTTTAAAAAACACTCTATACAAAATTTCCTTTCCATATCGCTATACTCAAGCAGTTAAATCTATATCTTCAACAAGCCATTCATTTAATATAAAGAACTATGAAAACTAGTCTTGAAATGTTAATTGCTTCCTTAATAGCTGAATTCATCTCGCACTCACCTCAACCAACCTCAGCAACAAGGGAATAAATAGCTTTCAGCTCATGTTGCAACAGAGGGAAAGAGGCACAGCAGTGAGCCCGAGCCCTCCTAAATAAAGGAAAATATTTCTGCCATGCCAAGAAAGGAGAGAGAAAGGGAGGCTTGCCAGAGCTGGTGGGGAGATAACAGTGGGAACTGCTGGTCCATCTGGTTTTCATTCTGCTAACACTCACGCTGAACTGTTAAGGAAGGCAGTCCAGGTACACAGATTTGAAGCATGTGGGAGCACAGACACAGGCAGGGAGGAGATGGAGGTGGGTGGAAGAAAGAGTGAGAGAAATCGAACTCCGCTCGCAGTCTGCTGCTCACACTGAGCAGGCACAGGCTGCATCCTCCAATTCAGCTGTTGATACCTAAAAGTGAGCCTGGTATCGCAACCAACCGCGACTCTCCTGCTCCCCAACTTCGCTGCACACCAGAGCTCAGGTCTACTCAGACTGGAGGGGGAAGGCTTTTCCGACAAGCTGGCAATATTTGGTTACTTAAATGGAATGCTGTAGTGGGAAATAGTGTGTGGGCTCATCCCTCTACTTGCAGATTGTCGTTCAGCTGCTCTCTGACTGGTTTTTATTCCCTTGAACAGTGTCTGCCACCCGACCTGCAGATCGCTGAAATTAGCCACAGACCCCTGTATTTTACGTATAAATCTGTTGACATTAGGCTTGATTGTTCCTAATTACCTTTCTGTGGTTGGAGGAGGGGAACAAACTCTACAGGCCACTGACTTTTGATTAGCCCCCCTTTGCAAAGCCCTAACACACACACTGCTACTGTACAATGGTAGACAGATTTATCTCTGGTTGTCTGTAGCAGCACCTTCTATAAGGAGATACAAGGCTGCTTCCAAGTACACCTCCAAACACTTCCAATCAAGGTACCAGCTTATCTTTATGGTGCAGAGGGAGAGGGGGAGGTCTTTTGAAGAACTACAATACAAAATGCAAAGCTCTTCCACGTGCTCTGAAGTCACCACTCTAAGGCACAGCCCAGGAAAACAGCTTGCTCCATTGGAGTCTTTCACTTCCTACCCTTCCGCCCTCTTCACTAGCAGAGCTCCTGCAGGAGCCTTTATGCTGGTATTTATCTGCTACCTACCTTCACAGCAGAGTCATAGAATCACAGAAGGGTTTAGTTGGAAGGGACCTTAAAGCCCACCCAGTTCCAGCCCCCTGCCGTGGGCAGGGACACCTCCCACCAGACCAGGCTGCCCAGGGCCTCCTCCAGTGCACCCTTGAATACTTCCAGGTATGGGGCATCCACAGCTTCTCTGGGCAGTCTGTGCCAGTACCTCACCACCCTCCGAGTGAAGGATTTCCTCCTAACCTCTAATTTATATCTCCCTTCTTTAGAGTTCTGAGCTTCTCAGGGCACTATGGGACCAGGAGGATGTGTACATTGCTGCTCTTCTACTCCACCACCCAGTTTGGAGGCCTTACCAGCTTCATTTGGAGTGGTGACAGAGCTTAAAGCAGAACTGTGGCTGACAAAGCATTCCCAGCCCCTACGACCTGAACTTGTGAAGCTGGTAATGTCTGATACATAGCCTAGAACCCCAGTTTCATTACAAATCATTACAATTTTAATTAAAAAATATATATATATATATATACATATATACTCTAATTGTTGAAAAATAGGAGTATACATGTATACCTTGAGCTTTGCTTGAAATGTGGACAAATTTGAAAGAGAACCATCTCTTAAAATGACTTAATTTCTTGAATTCCAAACATGTTTATGCTTTTGTGACAAAGTGAACTCCCCATTTGCAAAGCTGCTTTTGCCATTTCTAAAGTTTGCTGGTTTGGGGGGGGGTTGTTGCTTTTCTTTTTTTACTTTTTTTTTTTGGTTGTTGGTGCTCTTGGAATCTGGCATTTCAAATAATCCTGAATTAGCAGGGACATGACAGAAAGGGGACATGACAGAAAGTTTCATACATGCAGAATCTCATATCACCCCTTTCAGAGCACAGGCTGCATATATAGAGGGAATAACTTGTTTCAGATGCAAAGACTTCTTCCATAGAAACCCTCTAAGCAGTGACAGAGCTGGACTCCTTAGCACAGTTCTGATCAAATGGGGCTGAAACCAAAGGTACTCCAAACCAAAGGGAAAAGGAGACATCTGCATTTCATTCTTCACTATTCTCTGCAATCAGTTCAGGATGGAGATAGATGGTGAAATAATGGGCTAGTCCTAATCCACATACACAACCCTCTGGTGCAGTGAGAGACTTAGAATAAATTCAGAAAATATGTTTCAAGCATGCAGAGATCAATTGCATTTGCTTTGGATTATATTGAGGGGAAAAAAAAAAAAAAAAAAAAAAAGATTTTGAAATGTACATTCTTGAATCTCTTTTACAGCAAAGAGTGAAGAACTGTGATTTTACCACAGAAGTATTTTGCTTCGTTTAAAATTAAATAATGTTGTAAAACCAACTTTAAATTATGATATTTCTTTTGCGGATTTCTTGGTTCATGAAACTGTGCTGTTCTTGTCATTCATTCAGGTTTTATGGCAGGAGTTATTTTTATCGCTATTATTTAGCTGTTAGGTGAGCACCGATATTTACCATAAGCCCAGCCAATTTCTGAAGGCAAACGTGGGAGAGACAAAGTAAAATGTGCAAAAGCAGGGCAAAAAGAGATGTGCATGTATTCAAACTGATTTCCTTTACTTCCTGTATCCTAAATGATTTAGTCAATTTTTAAAACAAGGCGGTCTTTCATATATGGCAACATTTCAGCTCGCGTGGCATGCTTCCAAGTCTAACGCATCAAGGAAAGCTGATGTATGGAACAAAATATGGAATATATAAATACTTTACTGATACCATTTCAATAGCCAATTCAATGTCAAGCATTTCTAGGAGTGGTGTGTTTTCAATTTCCTTTTTTAAATGAAAAAAAGTATGGTATAATATGCTGTGGCATTTATTTTACTTTTAGTTAGTGCAAATAGTTCCAGATGTATATTCAGGCATGAAAGATTCTTAAAAGAAGCTCTATATTGATTGTACAGTACTTACTACTTCTGTGCCAACACATTAAAAATAAAAATAAAAAAATGCCAAATTAGAAGAGTCCATTGCCTTTTTTCCTTTAAATTCACAGAAGGTACAAACCCTGCATATGACACAGGATTAGAACCTGCCCCTGTCACTCAAATTATGTAAATTGAGACATAAATCTGTGGCATTAAAGACTGAGGATGGTTACCTAGATGACATTGGACTAATTCTGATCATTTTGAGAGTGACAGCATGGAATTTGCAAGCCAATAACTAAAGACTGTGAGTCCAAGTAGCAATGAACCTGACAGACCCATCAGTCCATCAAAGATGAACAGTTACATAGCTCTTCCATCCATAATGTTATCACTCTATGGTCATCAAAGAACCTTCCCTCCTCTAGATTTTCACTTGAAGTCAGTAACTGAGGCACACAGTGTGCCCAGCACGAGAAGGCAATGTTCGTGGCCTCGCACCTCACAGTCCTGCCACTGCCTACAGCAGGACAATGAAATGAGGATTGGGGAATAATGCATCAGGTCGTGTTTACTGAGAATTATATTGAAATGTATTGGCCTTGGCTGAAAAGGTCTTGTTTGCTATAAGCATGGTATTAGACAAATATATATGGTATAGCCTACCTACAGCCCATGCACCTGGGAAAACCTGGAAGTCCTACAATGCAGCCATAAAACACAACACTTGGACAACATCGCAACAAGTCAAGCACACTTCAGACTTGTTTGAAACTGGATCAGCCTTTACTCCATTCGTCACTTAGGCTTTCTGACTTTTCTGTAATGAATAAACAAAAACCTTAACACAAAGGATGTTCTTGTGCATACAGCTGCCCTCAAACAGGTATAATATGGATGAAACTTCCTATCAGCATCACATGCATTCATGGAATCTGCCTAGAAACAAAACATCTCCTGATTTTTCTGGTGGAGAGCTTTTCCTCCCTGCACAATTCCCAAAACAGCAGCATCAGTAAGCAGCTCAGACAGTCAGACTCCATGTTCTGTCACAAAACATCACGCCTACAAGCTTTACCCCTAAGGAAGGTTGATGTGAATGAGGTGAATGATGGAAGCGAAGTCCACAGGCAAGACTTCAAGAAGACATAACGTTTCACTGCTGCTTTTACACTACTGGTACGAAACTCATATGATGACCCTTTTGCAAGAGCAGTCTCACAACTTTTGCTACAGTCTTATCTTAGTTATTCTCCACTCAGATAGTTGAACTTTTCATATCACCAGTTATTATTGAAAATAAATTAAAGCTTATGCAGTTTATCCATTTCTTCTCATTTAACATGCAGAATTGAGGAGAAATTCTGCATCCTGGGAGTTCACTAAAGTTATCTCAGGCTAAGTTATCAGAGCTTTCTTCAGATGTGCTTAAAAAAAAAAAAAAAGCAATGAGAATAATGCAATCTCCACTCTGTCTGTCAAAACCTGAAAGGAATTATTATTTTTTTTTGTGATCCCGTGCCATAGTTCAAGCAGCAAGAGTTTATAGATCACGAAAACTAGGTGAATGATGGACTATGCTTTGCATCCTGTTCTTCATCTGTAATGGTAACTTGACTGGCAACCCAAAATGACAGACCAACCCAAATGACAAATGACAACCATGACAACCAACCCAAAAAAGCAGAAGCACTCTTGTTAGTTTCAGATCTCTAGGGTGGGTTGCCATCCAAAAAAAACGTGTTCCAGAGTCATGGCTTAGCAACTGAGGTCAGATAATTGCATGAGTTCAATGTCAGAGTTGAGACAAAAATATTATGGCTTGGCTTTGCTTGGACATATTATTTTCTCCTGAAAGAAACAAACTTGGCTTACCATATAATCTCATTTAAGAAAAAAAAGTATTTGGTTTTCCTTTCAGTCAACAATCTGACATGTTTTGACAGTTTCAAAACTAACATAAATTCACTTTTAGTTATTTAAGAATTAAAAACTGAATCATATCAGAATTGCACTTTTTTTAAACACCTCTTTTACCCTTCTGCCTTCCCTGGCTTTACCATATAAAATTGCTTGAACATAAAAAGCAATGTAGGGAAGAAGAATACATTCTAAATGTAGATCAACTACCACCATAACAATTTATGAAATACTTTAGTAAGAACAGACAAGCAAAATAAAGGCCAAAGTGTGGCAGCAGCCCTATATTTCCAGTACACCACAGAAAGCCTCCTTGTCATAGCTGAGGGCCTGCTATCCCTCAGCCTGTACTTAAGACAAAAACAATGAAGATTTATTTTAAATACCACACCAAAAGTCATAAAAATGCTTATAAATATAGGTATGTATAATTAATGCAATTAATTAGGATTTCCATAATCATTATCAAAATACTATATTTGTAACTCCTGTTTCCTGGATCTGTTCTGCTTTATTCTGTTGACAAGCTACCAAACTAGGAACTGTTGTTTCGAGAAATTTTCTTTTAGTTAACAAAAACAATTTCAAAACCAGACCACTGAATGTTGAGATCCAAATGAAATGAAGAAGAGGTGTACACCACCTCCTGGCAAGCAAAATGAAGAACAAAAATAATAGTCAGAAAGAACAGTCAGAACAACCACTGGCCAAATCCACTCCCTGGCCTCTCCTACAGGCGTGGAGATGAGAACTCCTCAACAGCAAGCCCTCCTTTCTGCCATTTTAATGCACTTATGCAGTAGTAAAAAACACCAGAGTGTTAAGGCATAGCTGTGCTCATTTTAGAGAACTCCTAGGAGAGTGCTGATACCAGGATTCCATTATATTTAACTAGAACTGAAGTCTCTAATACAATTTCAGAGTAGATAAAGTTATCTAAAATAACTTATTTGGATTCAGGACAACATTAGGTGTTAACTTATTCTGCCAGCAAAAAAGTTTTTGCAGCTGTACTATTAAAAAACTTCACTTATTTTTATAAAACATGCCAGAAGTCTTTTATGCCCATATATCATTCCTATGAGCATAAGAGGTGACATTTTCCATGGTTAAGCATCTAAATGACATAGGGACTACTGAGAAGGTAATGGATATACATCTTTCTTTGCTCGTGAGGAATATGCTGTACAAAAGTCAAGATCCTGTTGAGTATCAATAAATGTTGGCCGCTCCAGGACAGACCCCTCACCTGGTAAATCAAGCTCTGAAATTCCCATTTTGTCAGACTGCACAGTTTTTCCTATCTGGGAACTTAATTCTTCCCTGTGATATTTCACACATTGAAGTTTGCTCTATTATGCCACGTGTGTAGGCCTGGAGAATGAGACCTTATCCATAAGACAGATCAGGTGGCGAAAGTATGAACTCCTTCTCAACAGCAAATACCACTGCAGTTGTAGGAAGGATGCCTAATTTCTGCCATCTAACATCAATAGCTAAATTAGGAAATGAGACTCCATATGTAACCACTGAAAAGAAGGAAGAGTTAGAGCCTCTAATTTAATAACTCCTAAAGCTGCTAAAACAGATGGTTCAAATATTTCCATAGAGATCTAGGACTTCGCCTCTTGAGAAACAGAGATATTCAAAGTGCTCTACGGTGTGGTTGGTGTGCATGGGAGTCACTGCTCCTCATCTAGCTTAATTCTGCCTCCAGGCACACTAACTTCTTGTTTTCTATTCAGCAAGCCAAGACAGGTATGAATCCATCAGTAAAAATTATATGCTGAAACAGATTTCCCCCCCAAACCACTGGGTACTGCCACTGTTACTCTCTCACTACTTCTACCTGTGATGGAGAAGTGGAACTATAGGAGAAAAGACTCTCAGTATTATACATTGACAATCTCTACATAGTGCAATTTATTACCTTAATCAGTACTTCGGCATTTGTGAAAATACATGCTCTGGAAGACTATCATTTCATCATCACGTGATGCTGTTAAAGACATCTTGTGTTTACATGACTGACTGTCTAGACAGAGTGTGAGAAAATACTCATTATTAGTTACAAGCCAGTTCCTCCTGGATGCTGCATGTCACAACAACTGTGTTTTATTTGGGGCACTGGATCACACCTGAAAGCTGCACTGGGGGGGGGGGGGGGGGGGGGGGTGATGGGAGGGAATGATGGGAGGGAAGAAAGAGATTCTCATCAACTTCACATGAAATTGAGACTTTCCATCTGATATACTAACGAGGTGATAATACTTTTTGACAAATCAGCTAACAACCAAAACAAAGGTTACCGTTAGCAAAAGTATATTTCAAATCAATTGTCTGGCCTAATATATCACATGCATACTTAAATGTTAATAGGAAGTAATAATATAAGCATGTAAAGCAGAAGGGGAAAGGAGGAAACTTATGTTCATCACACCAACATAAAACCAGCCTAACCCTCCTTCTCCAGCCAGTGAATTCACACAAATGTCCATTGTCACAGAGATCAGGTTAGCTCCCCCAGGAACAGTGGTGCTGGGTTAGCCTTTTAGTCCCCGATCCTTAAAAGAGTGAAGAATATCTTAACTTTAGATACAGAAAACAGCTGCAGTTAAACCAATAGAGATGGCTTCACAGAGGACACACAATTATATGCAATTTTTCTAGATCTTAAACCATCACAGTAATCTTAGTCTTGTTTTTGAATTTTAAATGACAGCAAAAAATGAAAAAATAATAAAAACATGCAGCTAAAGCATGAATTAAAAAAATCAACAATGATTCCAGAAAACACAGAAAAGACAAGCAAAATATTAAAACAATTTCAGATATCATAGTATTGTTTGACAATTGTAAAAAATACTTTTCACTTCATGCCCAGCAGATTCATATGAAATGTATTTGCTTTATTCTACAAACACATAGAAACTAAGGTTTCTACATTTATAGAACCTGTCCACATTTTCATCAAGCCTGCCAAACCCATGATTCCAACCCAGCACTCTAACATTGACCTTCTCAGACTGGTGTGACTTCTATGGTTTACTTCTATAGATGTACTTATATGTGTCTACATTTATACACATATTTAATCAAGTTTTACTGAATTCTGTATATAAAAATACTTACCATGATATTTCTTTTTAAACTCTGCTTTAGAAAAAAAAAAAAATGAAAGAAATAATCCTCAATTACACTGAAGGAACTGTTAAACAGTGGGGAAACAGCAGGGCAGAAAGTCAGACACCAGAGAGAAACCACTCAATGCTACAAGTGCAAGAGAAATATTGACAAAGTAAAGAAGTCTGATGCTTTTGAACTCTGAATGTTCAATGTGAATGCACTTAACCCTTGGTAATGTGGTAAGTTTTCTTGTACATGCTATCCTTATGAAAAGCAGATTTAACTCTCTCTGTGCTATGGAAACAGACACGTCTTCACCGTACATTTGGCCTTCAATCCTGACAACGGCCCCCTTGGGTCTACTTGGATTTATGTATCTTGCTTCACTGAGAAGCAGATTAACCAGAAGAGGAGCCATATTTATGAGAAAGTAAAGAATAGTCAACAGAGAAAAAAATTATGTAGTCAAGGAAGGGGTGGTTGAGAGGGCAGCACAGCAGTCTGCTTACATGGGGGGAACAGTCTCAGGATTCATCTTTTGCATTCACAGAGGCCATGTAGGTGTCATGTAAAACATTGGCTGGAAGCAGGCTCTGGCTAACAGTCACTAGAAATTGTTCCAGGTGACTGCTGACCACCAGAGGGAGCCGATATTGTGCCATGGGCTCACTGATTCGGTGCTGAAAATTAAAAATAAATGGTATGGTACTCATAAAATAAAAGGAAGATACTTTAAGAAAAGTTCTTTCCACTATCATTTGAAAGTTAACCTCAACCACACAATACGTGAAGGGAAGGTTATGATACTTTGTATGTATACATCAGTATATACTATTCCATTTCCACTGTACCAAACTTAATGTTAAGCATTTCTCTCCAAATTTTGTCTATAAACATTTTATTTTATTTTTCCAAAAGAGTAACTGAATTAAAAGCAAATTTTAAAGTATAACCCTTGGCAGTACTGGTTGCAACAGAAGAATAGTTTCAGTGCCTCCTATTGTCATATAGCTACTCCAGCTAAGGAGCCAGATGCCTCTTTCCCCCCTTCATTTATATACACATACATCCCTACACATACATTTAGTCCTGTTTTGAAGATAGCTTTCCATAGGAAATATTCAAAAAGTGAAATTCAGCCAGTGGCACATCAGACAGCTGGATGCCTACAATATAGCATGGACTATGTCCAAATACCCAGGTTGTACTCACAGAACTACAGCCACGTGACAACACATGGATTTGAAAATACTCCACCAAAACTTAACACCATTTCTTTCTTGAAGCAAAACACACAGAACTGAACAAACACTGAGATTTTCTTCAGATCTATAGCAAATCGAAGAAACAAAATTGGAAACAGGGCAGAAATAACAATTTTAAAAAGCCCTACTAGGGCAGTTCACACATTTGTATAAAACATCCTTCTGGCACCAAATATCAGTAAGAAAGCTAAATCCCAATGGCAGAGCCAATTCAAATGCATAGAAAGATACTGACTTCACTGGGATCTCCTGTGAGGACACACCTCTTTATGGTTTCCACTTTGAATAAAAAATGTAAAACACTTCAGTAGTTTTCTGAAAAGCTTTGAACTTCTTTGGATATGTATGAAGCAATAAAAAATCACTGAACTACAACAACTATCCAAGGAAAATTCCAGAATTATGAAAAGGGGGAAAGGAAGAGAAAGAGAGAGAGAGAGAGAAAATCAGAGTACCTGGAAGAAATGCTGAACAGTTAACACAAATACTTGTCCCCAAATGAGTTCCTATCCATTATCTTTTTCATAATTATTGCAACAGAGCAAGTAGCTTCAGTAACTGTGCATACAAATGACCTATTAGAAACTTAACAGGTCATTTCCAGAGGTGATTATGAGCTCTGACTTACAGAGCTACACTGTTTTGCACATAATTCTGTTCAATGCCAAGTCTGCCCAAAATTAAGATAAAATGTGTTTCCACAGGACTAAGTGGAAATAAACTTTGAGAAACCAAGAACATTGCTACAGAAGGTATGAGGTGGTGAACACTGCTGGATCAGATGTGGTGATTTTCATAACTGAAATGTTAAAAAAAATTTGCTTTGCCTGTGCTGTGGCATCAGCAGAATGGAAAGAAGAGCAGGCAGTAATTGTATGTTAGTGCTCTTACAGTGCTATATGCTATAATTAAATGATGATGAGTGTACCAGTGAAAAGTCTAAGGTATCTAATTTTTATTCCTTCTAGAAGGAATAAAAAGCAGAGAAGTTTATCACAATGGACATCTGCTATAGATCACAGTATGAACAACAGAAAGTGTGAGTAGACAAAAATACATCAACAGTTCTCGCAAAAGGATGCTCTTCTTCACAAAGGTCCCTGTTGGGCCCAAAGTCTGTTTATTAATGGGTAACTGTTCCTGTTTTCACTATAACTGAACACACAATTGTATTAGAAAATATTAGAAAATTATTCAAAACTACTATATAAGGAGAGCAATATGGAACAGGAATATATATGTGCGGCTGCCTCAGTTGCTGAAGTTGTTGAGAAACAGTATGAGATACAGGAAAAGACCCTGGCACTCATATTGTGAAAGGCTTGGACATGTTATAAAGGAGTTAACAGAGCAAGATCAGAATAGGTTCATTTAAAATGTGAAGAGAACAAAGGTAAGAGCAAGCACACCAAGCTATATAAACCATTGGGAACAAAAGAAATACCAGCTTTCATTCACATCAAATAGATAAATGAGAAAACAAAGCTACAAAAATCTTTGATCTTAATTGAAATGAATGAAGATTGTGACAACTAACAAATAGCTACGATATCGGCATAGTCTGGGCTTAAATCTGTCTCAGTGGCTGAGAAGAAAATGGAGGGTGAGGGAAAGGACCAAACTTGGACACAAAAAACAATGATTCTTGAAATATGCATTTCTAAGTGAAACAGAAGATGGGATTCTGATATTTATTATTCTTTTCCCATGTTCTCTTCTAGCACAAAAAGACAGAAAAAAGCAAGTTCAACAAACACACCAAAATATTATTACATATTACATCAGGGATCTCCGGTTTCTTTTTCTTATTGTTAAAAAAAAAAAAACTATCCTCCTCCTCCCCTCATCCCCCACCCCCCTTTTTTTTCCTGTCTACTCAAATGTAGACTTTAAACACATGCTCTGCATCATGTTATGTCATACTGGAACACCTCCTAGTAACACCAAACTTCACTTGTGATTATTTATCTAAAAGTTTTGCTTCTTTTTAAACCCTGTGTATGTTGTTGTACTATATCTACTGATAGCTACTCCCAAGCCTTCAATCTGCCATGTCACAGCAGCTGAAGTAAGAGTCCAAGTAGAGTTTACTGATGGTCTGTAATGAGAGTAAAATGATAAATCTCTGTGCTGAAAGCCAGCTGCTTCATTCCTAACTCAGATCCCCCCCTTTCTTTTGCATTCTAGCTAGCGTACAGCTGTAATAAATGTGGCTCTTCTCACAAGCCGTGCAGATGTTAACAGTTCTGTAGGACATCAAGAAACATTTCAAGAATCTTGTAAGTGCTGACTAAACTTGCTTGAATTACCCACACTACCTCCTCCACATTCCTATTCAGTAACATTAGCCTTTCTGAACGTATTAAGAAAAAAAATAATTAGCGTTTAAGCCAAGACATTAATATTTAGGCCTAAATGCACTATCAATAAACAAGGAATGTTCTTAAGCCATCTGACAACAGATATTGAGATAGTGAACCGAAAGAAGTCAATTTATTCTTTGTCAAGATGACTTATGCATTTTTCATTTCTTATCTATGCAAGAGTGGCTAAATGGCTGCCTGAAAATATATATTTATAAAAGCCATGGGTGGATATATTTGAAAGAAATGATCAGAACTATTGGAAGATGTTTTCTATTCTTGTAATCAAGTGAATTGATAATAAATTAAAGTGAAGGTATTCAAAGTACTAACTAGTCCATTTTTACTGCAGTTATATTAGCATGACAGTTGTACACTTCAAAGATTAAGCTAAAGCCTCAAACCACAGTCGGTTCTGGGAAGGAGCAAGAGCCCAGCTGTGCAGGTAGGGGACCAGACACCACCCGCACTCATTAAGCAGATCTGGACCAGAGATACTGCCTTCCTATTCTGCGTAGTCTTCTTTTTCCAGGTAGAACTTCACAAATTTGTGGTTTAGTAGCACAAAACAGAGGCAAATGGGACTAGTACCCTGTATTACTCCAGAAGCTTGAAAATCCTACATCAAATATCCTTCCCTGTATGTAAACTTCACACTTCCAAAACCTACTGGAAGGAGGACTGCAGAGCATTTCACAGCACTGAGCCATAAAAGGATCACAATCTTTGACAAGTTCAGAAACAAAATGTGCAGTCAAGAGTTTCTACGGTGCATTTTTAGATTGTCTCCAGTCAAGTGTCAATCCTTGCAGTTTCAAAGAGGACAGGGTAGGGAGAAATAAAATGAACATATCTACACATTTCCTGCAAGGAATCAATAAAAAGACCTCAGTACAACAAAGACTTACATGCCTGCTCAGCTTCAGATACTTATTCTATTATGGTAGCACATATCAAATTAAAATCAAATCTTTGAAGAGGCAGGGCCCAAATAATTCACCATGAAATGCAGAATTTTAAGTATTGTTTGGTCTTTAATTTACCAACAGAGAAAATCTGAATATAAAGCAGAATTGCAATGTGCTATATTTTAAATGCTTCATGACACTGCTTTTAGATTAATTTCATCAAAATGTCATAAAAAAGTACATTTAAGCCTTTTGAGATGAGCAAAAAGACAATAGACTCGAATCATAAAGCAAAAGTTAATTTAATATTAACAGAAGCTAAGTCATTAGCTAGTCCAAAACCTCAACCTGTCTTTTAACTTCCACTATAATACAAACTGGGAGGAGACAGCAGGAAGAAACTAATTAAAAATAAATAAATAAAGAAAATAAATAAATAAAGAGAGAGAGAGAATATATATATATATATATATATATATATATATATATATATATATATATATATATATAAAGAGAGGAGAAAGAAAGCCCACACAAGCAAGAGTCCCTTACTGCTGCTTTTCCTCCAGGAGCGGAAATGCTCAGCTCAGTCATGGCTTAGAAGGCATAAACATCATTGAAATTCAAAGGCAGCTCTGAGAAAGAGGACGCCTCAATTGGTATGCAAGTGGTGTTTTCTCGCCCTGAATACATTATGAACTTGCAGCATGCTAATATGCCATGCTATCATAAGCACCAGATGGAACAGTAGGCAGTATATGTCCCATCAAACCTCAGGAAGATGTATTAATGTTCCTGCTCTTTTTTTCTCCCTGTCCCCTCCCCCTTCCCCACTACAATCCTTCAGCTGTGTCCCCAGACTGGCACATTTCTCAGCATCAGTCACCTGCTCCTACAGCACCACTCTCCCGGGTTGCCTCATCTTCACCAGGTGGTGCCGAGCATCTTTTCCATCTTTTTTATCGCGCAAGGTAAAGGCCACAAGACGCGTCAGGCTGTGCTTACTGAAGGGGACTGAGTATAGAAGATAACATCATGAGATAAATGATAGATGAAGAAAGATGTTGGGTTTAAAGCTAGCACGATTGTTTTAAATTATGTATAAGCAGCGCAGCATATATTTCCCCATCAGTATTACTGGTGAAAGAAGAACTTGGGGGCAGGGGCAGTGGGTGATATTTGCTGTGCAACTCAATAAAAGAGAGAAACTGGATTAAAGATCTCTGAACTGAACTCCTTCTTTCACCAAGCCTTAAACCTTTTCAGAGAAGACATACGCAATTCAACAGCTATTGATAGGGTAGGGGCCAAGGCTTCATTTTAAATCAATGTATTAAACTGAGTAAATGGCACACAGGCAAATTACTTTACAGGATTTTTATTTGTTTATTTTATACTAGAGAATTATGTACTTTGACACTTTTTATTCAAAGATTGCTTGGATTTATACATATGATTCTAAAAAAAAGTGTAGTATTTTAGCACTACTTTATGTTATTAATGAATTCAGTCCCAAGCAGGTTTTATCGGACTGAAACGTAATCTAGTATTCTGTATGAAAGTATATGCACACAAATATAAAACTCTGGTATATAAAATATGTATATATATAAAAAATTCTGGTGTCACCTAATTTTTTCCTGTCTGTTCAACAGCATGAAATATGCCACCTATCCAAATATATGGTTTGCAAGAAAATTGTTGTTGTTGTGTTTTTTTGTTTGTTTGTTTGTTTGTTTGTTTTTTTTCTCCTACTGGGCCCTTCAAAAAATAAAATTAGGTCCTGAAGCCTCAAGAGTCTGAGCATTCAAACCACAAATAAAAAAAGACAACTGAAAAAAAAAAAAAAAAAAAAAAAACAGCTTTTCACATTTGAAGATTTAATGTTTAAGTGTTTTAAAACATGTTTGTTTTTCAGAAAGAAATCACATCAGTAAACATTTCGCTAATTTCTGATATTTTAGAAACCACCTGCTGATTTACAAACAGCTCTCACTATGCATATAAATCCATTATTTTCCTAACTACATTAGCCTTCTCATGCTTCTCATTAGTCTAATTCTGAAAGATGCTGAGTACTTACTACTCACATGAACTCTTCTGGAAATTAACATTGCTTGAAACTGCACAACAACCAGGCATATAAGTACCTGTTGCATGCAATAAGATGGATTTTTCCAAGTCTTAAAGGTCTGATTGACAGGAATTATCCCCCACCCATCCAATCCTAAGTAAAACAAAAAAATAAGTACCTTTTTCTTTGTTAATATTTCAAACAAAGCACTTTATGACTGGAATTCACAAGTAACAGACATTATTCTATTGTATATTAAGTCCAGATTAACTCTAATGCAAGGATTCTTTAGGGACAAGATCAGAAATCAGATCTTTAATTTTTTTCCCTCTTTTCTCTTCCTACTGAATATTGGGGGGCTTGTTTTCTTTCTTAACATGTAGCCTTGAAGGGACATTTGCATTCTGCAAATAAGTCTCTTTAAGTCCATTATCCTGCATTATAAAGTAATTTCTGACACCTAAACCACACTCAATTTAATTACAACATACTGAAACAGTACAGCTGACTCCCAAAGGAACCTGTTTGGATCAGAAGATGATGATATATGCTAGCTGCTGATCATCTTTCATGATCAGATCTGCAATCAACTGCTTTAAAGAACAGTATCAGAACATCTGCATAATCATATTATTTTGTGGCAAAAAAACCCTCTGAAACCCAGAAATTGCATGCAACTGTGTATGCATATCCCAGCTTTATAAGCAGACATATTTAAAATCCAGCCGTTTACTGTAATGACCAAAGGAGACAAAAGAAGGCTTTGATTTTTATTTAGCAAGCATCAATTTCTGCAGCAGAATCCCCATTGGGTAATTCATCACGGCACGTCTTCTATATCTGGTGTGGCAAGACAGCAAAAACACTTACAGCCTCCAAAAAGGAAAACAGTTGTGACAAAACTATTAAGCATTCCTGGTGATTAAGTAATAGACACTCATTCTTTCAAGACTGCCTTGAACCAATGCCCCAGACAAAACTGTGCAATCATGTTTGTTGGTGTCAGGATGAAATCAAGGCATCATGGTTTTCTATATTCCTTCAAGAAAAAAACAAGTTATTCAGCAACATCTACAAAGCTCTTTCTGAAGGAACACAAAAGTTAACTAAAGAAGAGAGTATATCATTTCTCCTGTGGCTTTATGAAGGAATGCTAGTCAACACCTGACACACAGGTACTATTTTTATCTTCAGAGCTTTTACAGACTCTCAAGAGTGGTTTGAAGCAAAATCTTAAAGTAGCATAAGCTAAAAATCCTGGGTTTTCCACTCTCTGAAGACTGAATACCATTGCTTTCCTCCCTCAGTATGAAAGGAATTGGAAATTACTACTTGAGCAATTGACATGTCAGAGGAAGAAACCAACATGCGAGTCCAGCATTCATTGCATGGGACGTGATTCTGTCTGTACAAGGCAGTTTATAGAGGGCAAGGAAAGACAGCACCACAGGCTTCCTCTTGGACAACAGAGAATTTGCTACCCATGCACAACAGACTCTGTTTCCAAACCAAGTTCTCCACTGAAGTTTCATGCACAGATTAATCTTCTGCACAGCAATCTTTCTTATTAAATATAGAAAACCCAACACAGATTTGCTTTTACAGCCACAGAGAATACTGTAAAGAGAGATGTAAGTAAATTAACAAAAAAGGAAGAGCATTCTTCAAAATACTTTAAAATTTTAACAAAGAGACAACAAACAGAATATCCAGAAAGGTCTTGCTTATCCATTTGCAAGTGGGGAAAAAAAGTTGTTCTCAGTTACTAACAGGAATTCAGAAAAGTAAAATAAGCACTACTTACAAGACAGATTCCCCCCAAAATTGCAAAGGACTTTGTTTTTGTGTTTGAAAATGCAATGCAATCTAATAGCGAATTCAGTGTAAAATAATCCAATTTTGACCTTAATAAGATAATATAAATTATTTCCAAGAACTAATAAGAAAGAGACTTGGAGAAGCTACCACTTTCAGAACCCTGCAGTAAGGAGGTCAGCAGAAGGTTGAACTTAGCCAACATGGACTGAATTTTGAATTCTGGAAACTAAGTTTTATCACTGTCCCCTTCTACCAGTGAAGAAATTAAAAACACTAAGTCCAATACAATATGATGAATGCATTATAAACTCTGTTGCAAGCCAATATATGAGAAGAAAATTGATGACTTTCAAAGCTTACAACAACAGTGCCATCTGACCTCAGACACCCTTTTTTTTGCAGACATAACAGAAGTTGCTTTAACGTGCATTTTTTGGCTTTATTTACCATATTAGTAACTCTCAAAGTCCTTATGGTTCCCTCACTATTTCTCTGTGTGTACCTTCAGAACTGATACAGTTTGGATTCCTTCTCAAAACGGATGAGGTTACAGCATCCCCATTACTTAAAGATCTTGTTGAACATAGCTTAAGAAGTCAAAAACAATGTACCTTTTACAGTACCAAGCAAATAAAGTAGCTAATAAAAACATTAACACCCTCCACAGAAACTGACCTCTGTGAAACTTTGGTTAGTAAACTTTCTTCTGACCAGAATACAAATAATTGCATGTGAAGTTAGCAGATATAATTATGCAATCAACAATTATGTGGTGAAATGGACTGGAAAAATAAAATTAAAACAATAAATGTTAATTTGTATTTGCTAACCGCGAATAATGTGTCTGGTGCTCTGTAAGGCACAAGATGCTTTTAAAAAAAATTCTCTCGAAAATTCAAGGAATGATATGGGGAAGTCATACAGAGGGAAGGAAGTCAAAGGAGATGGTGGTCATTTGGATTATAAAATAGCTACAGGGAAAATTCAAGACTGTGTATACATGCTTCCTGCCCTGGTTTAAAAGGGTCACCACAAAATACTTTGAATGCATAGTTTAGAAGCAAGAATCAAATTATGGCTGTATTTTAATGTAAGTGTGTACGTATTTCCCAAACTGTAATCCTGTAGCAGGAAGACTATTCGAGTCAAGTGTGTTTGCATGAGTCACAGAAGAACATACTAATGAGAGACCTGAACGAAGGGAGGAGAAAGGCCCTGCATCCTGCTAAACTGGGAGCATATTCTTTTAGCAGGCTGTAGTTTCAACACAGGAACAGAATAAAACAGTGAATCCTGCATCAGAAAGGGAATCAGGGGTTAAGATGCTACAGGAATCTGCACCTGAGATGCAAATGACTGCTGGGAGAAGTAGACTACAAGCATGTACAGAATAGTCCAATAAAGCATTAGAACTGAAAGCGTACAAAGTTAAATTTTAGAGGTACTTTCAGAATGACTTACAGAAGACAGAATACTGCATTGACCCCTAAAAGAGAAAAAACTTATCAATAAGCTGGAAAGGGCAATGGCCTTCAAAAGGTAAAACACATTTCTGCTTCTTGAATCATCATTTCAAACCTTGCTGGAAAGCAGTTAAGAATATGCAAATCCCACTTCCTCACATCTCAATTTAATAGAGCAAAACCCTTTTTTAATCAAGAACGATAGAGTCCTGACCCTACACCAAATCTGCACGAACTTACAGTACACTCGAAGGGTTACCAAAATACATTTTTCTTCCTTAGTCCTCAGCCTCTCTTCCCAGACATGATCAATACTGATTCCCCTTGCTGCTCTATTGTCACAGCTCTTTCAGTCTTTGTCAGTTCAGTATTGTCAATATGCAAAACCGCCGCAGAGCTCGTTAGTCTGCTTCTACGTCCATAATGAATGAGAACCATATGAGCAGCACTCATAATAACTGCATCCACTGCTCATGATATTTCCTTTTGAACTTCAGAAAGATTTCCTACCACCTTTGACTTACGATTTGTACCCGTTTAAAAGCAGAGTTAAGTTGCAGACACTGGTCCAAAACATATATCCACATTAGTACTGAAATAGCTGGCTGGATAATTTAAATTAATGTAAATGTGTGGGTCCTACTAGGTAGTTATTCCTCATGAAACTTTTACAAGATTGCCAGATCCCCAGAGCAAGAAAATGAAGTTATTTTTAAGAAATAGAAATAAATGCACAACTCATTATGCAACATCATGGAAAAGCTCAAGCAAGGCTAGCTTCATGCCATAGGAATTTGGGCAGGAGATTTTTAGAAGCTGGATCAGCTCAGCGTCTCTTTTGACACCGCAGCCCTAAACCAGCTGCAAGAACATTACTACCAGGTGGTGTGCTGCCGCACAGGGACAAGACCAAGAGTTAACTCCCTGGGCAGATCTGCTGACAGAACAGCAGAACTGGCAGTCTCCCGCTGAAGAGACCCCTCTCCAATCCCAAATTTCCAGCAACTTGTTCTCTCAAGCGTTTCTGCAATTAACGCTCACAGTGAGGTTATTGCTCCATGCAACACCAATAACTGGCAATAGAGAAGAAATTGCTAGGAGGGAAAAAATAAAAATTTGGAGAAAGAAAAAAAAAAAAAAAAGAAGAAGAAAAAAAAGGCACAGAGAAATAAATCCAGGTCTGCTACGTGCAAGCACGGCTCTACGAAATACCTTGGGAAGGCAGTACATCCCTTTCAGCCTGCAGTGTTTCTGACAACTCTTGGTCCTCTAGCAGTGCATAAAGGCAAAGTTTGTTCTGCAAGTTACATATCAGGTAGTGGTGTAGGAGTAGGTTTAATGAATAATTAACTTTAGCTGCCCAGAATTCAATACTGCTGAAATTTCCTCCTAAAAAACAACACAAAAAACAGTACCAGGGACTGTTTTCCCCTACAGATGACTGCAGTACCTCAGACTGGGCATCCAGAACAGCTAATGGCAAACACCCATCAGGAACACCATGGGTTGAAGGGACCTTGGGAAATCAGCAAGACCAAGCCCTTCTGTCAACTTTGTTAGATCAAGTTGACAGGGGTTTGTCCAATGGGGTTTTTTAACATCTTCAGTAACAGAAATACCAGTACCTCTCTGGAGAACCTCTTTTAGTGTTTAACCATCCTTACAGCAAAGCATTTTTTCCTGATATCTGCCTGGGATTCGTCGTGGTCTATTACTTGTGCTGTTACTTGGCAATTACCTGTTGCTTCTTATCCTATCACTGCACATCTCTGAACAGAGTTTGGCTCCATCCATCTCTCCACCCTCCCACTAGACAGCTGTAGATATCTAATGGCAGAGATTATATAGTTAGTTTAACTAGCAACTGCCTACAGCTCACCAAGAGGGAGATCCTGGAGGCAGTATGCTTTACCCCTGCCCTTCAAGAACCTCAGTAATTTAGAAGCATGAGATTCATAGATGTCCATGTCCTCACCTTCAATAGGGTGGCAAGTAGAGCAGGTTTGTTTAAGGCACAGCTAGGCAAGGTGAAAGAGGTGTTCTTTGATTTTATTCAACAGCCCTTTGACTGGAAGCCTCATTCTAGAAGTAAAAGGCATTTAAACAAATCCTCCTTCTGCTTGATCAAGTTCAGGTCTATAATGTTTCCTTGGTTGGACAAAAGCTACCCCCCAGCAGCAGCTTATTTGGGGTGGGAATAACTTCTATCTCATCCTGCACAGCACAGAATGCAACATGGTGCAGAGACAGTCAAGCTCATATAGAGTGGAGCCAGTGAATATACACAGCATGGTACAGCATGGCAAGGGCTTCACCAGCTTCACAGATTATTGTGCGAATGTGGAGTTAGCATGGCGTGATACTGAATGAAATCAGCCTTGCCAAGAGGGCCAATATGGCTAGACTTTGTCTGCGTACAAGTGAAAATCTAAGCTCTGCTATACCCTATGGGTTTCCCAATTTAATCTCTACTCGCCCAAGCATCACTTGCTCTGTGCTCCATTTTACACTGCACACATTTCCGGGAACAAAAAGTAAGCCTGCACTTGTGAAGAGACCAACGTTTCTAAATACGCATTAGGCATCCTCCCAGGTTACCTACCAGATCCAACTGTTCAAACAACTCAGATATAGAAATGCCTCCATTCCAGAAAGACACAGGTGTGAACTCAGCACTTGCCTGCTTAGCCCTGTCTGTATCGAGACAGATCTTAGCATGCACAGATGCAGCTCTACATGCTTAGGGAGCTTCAAAGCTGCAATGGCGATGCATCTGGGATTAGGAGAGAGTTGAGAGCGATTCAAAGGCATGCAACTCTGCATATGGAAGCCAGCTACTGCTTCAAGTGCAGAAGTCTTCCTTTGCGCTTAGCTTTAGTCTGTGAACTGGTAGTAAAATACCAAGTTTCTATTGATTTTATGTAGAGTTATCTGTGGCATGTACACTTTGATGACAAAAGGATGTAGCAAACCAAACAGAAAACTGGTACAGATATATGTTCTGTTCTTGCAAAGGACCACATATCATGTCTCCATCTATTTTTAGATGCATCAACTTCTACATTTACTCCAAATCAACATAACAATTTTAAAATGTATTTTACTAATTTTTTAAATTGTATATAGACAGAGAGCATTCATTTGCAAGCTATAGTGATCGTGTTTTAATTGGCAATTATGTATTACGGTATAACCTAAAATCCTCAAATCAAGCTGTGGTCAGTGCTAAACACTGTACACACATCTAGGAAGGGCCAGCAAAGGGTCATCATTTAGAAGCACTAAATCTTCAGAGGGAAATAGCATTTGGGACCCTGCTTAAAAATGTATGTATTAACAGCTCTTTCTGCAGTACGAGCTGCATCCCATAATGCGTTAGTTACTCTCCACACATACATAGCAAGATGCGGTTCACAGCCCCATGGGTTGAAAATAAGCGCAACGGTGTCACACAGACTTCGGAATTTATTGCTCCCATTAAGGAAGAAGAAACTTTAATACTTTGAAAAGCAGTCATTATAATCTGTCATTACACATCTCCTAAAGCCTATGGTACGTATGTGAGGAACCTAGTGACCCACAGTCCTCTAAAAGAAGGAGCTTCTCGTTCCTATCCAAATCCTGCAGAAGATAAAGTCATTATGTAGGATGACTGGAATAATGATGCAAGGTTAACACTCGGACTTAAGTATTTCCAGACACATTTTCCCTGTTTGGCAGGAAACTTGTTTTGTAAGACACAGAATTGTCCTAATATAACAGCATAGCAACTGCAACTTAAAACAGAACAAGTCAGCTAATGGACTGTGAGGAGACTTGCTGTATAACAGCATTTAGACGCATGTATTTAAAAAACAGGTGGATAACCCAAATGTTCAGTTACTAGGACACTAACAGTTATGTCCATGGCAATTTTGTTTCTGTTCTTTAAACAAATCATCACTTGCAAGCACTAATGTTAAAACCAGAAAGCCAGTCTAGTACACAGTGGCTATAAATGCCAAATCAATTTTCAGCAGATAATAAAGTCCATGTTTTACAATCAGCAATGCACTGTTTTACTACCCAAAATGTAAGCTAATAATATATAGCTCCGCTAAATGGAAAATGCAGATATGCTGTTAAGAAATGGGCTGGCTGTGAGATGATGGATCATTTCTGCTGGGACCTTCTTAAAGCTATGTGCAAATGTTTTGAAAATATCACATGATGTGGCCATGTGTTAAAAATTACAGCCAGTTAAGTTCTCTGCTAAGAAAAATATGTGGGCAATTTATGAAATGCACTCCAGGATGGAGATATCTTAAGTAAAACCAGATTTTGAAAACAAACCCATTTTTTTGAAACATGAACTTAAAAAAAAAAAAAAAGTTGCAGCCACATCTGGAGAGCAGAAGTAAAGAAAGGGTGGTCTGACCTAATACCAGGCCATCTTCTGAAAGAGCAGCATTATTTCTGGGCCACAATGACTGTGATCACTGATTGTCCTTTTAAGGAAACCATGCTGAATACTGCCATGGGCAATAATAAAGCATTTTGTAGGCCAACATCTGTTCTTTGAAAGTACTATAAAATGACTGATAGATTTGTAATGTTTCATAAATAAAGTCCGGAATAAACAGTTCTGGAAAAAAAAAAAAAAAGAAAAAGAAAAAGAAAAAAAAACACACACAGTAATCAGACAAACTGGTATATGGGATTAGATGTGAACACCGTTCCCCCAACATCAATTATTTAGAGATAAGCACTTCCTCGAGTTCACTAAACAGAATGACGAAACGGTTAACTTGGTTACTGCCAGCTTCATGTTAACAGGATTATCTTTCTATAGACTTTTCTCAGAGTTGCAGCAGTGCCTTAGCAGAGATCCAAATTGCTTTTACAGTGTTTCATTAGCAAGCCTTTCTGCCCTGGCTTTTTAGTCACAGGGAAGGTGACTGGCCAATCATAATTATAACAGTACGAACGGTTTGGCTTTGAAGAGCAAATTTACTTTGTGTAGAAATGTTATCACTACACATAAACCAGAACCCATTTTTATTACTTCCTGTTCTTTCTCCAAAATTAGAAGGACTTTGGATATCGCAACTGCTAAAGGGATGCTTCTGAAATCAAGACTTCACACATACACAAAAGGCACTGACATAATATCAGATTACATAAAAATACACATCCTTTTAATCTTCTGTACATAATGTGCTTACTTTTAAAATACAAAATCTGCCCCAGATGGCTAATAATGCCCATTTGAAAAAACCCAACGCCACAATATTAAAGGGCTAAAATATGCTGTGAACAGATTGAGAGGCAGTTCATCCTAGAGGAGAGTAAAAAAGTGCAGATGGGTGTCAAAAATAGCCAAGTGTCAGATCTGTTCAAGTATCTCCATTCTGGCACATGCTCCCAGTCACAGCTGTTAGTGTATTCTCTGTATCCAAGTGCAAGGTTTTCTAACACTCGGAGCTGACATTAAAACACACTTCTTGCTTGCTACTGCTTTAAGAGAATGCTGGAAATTAAACATCTATTTAATGGTAAAACTTAACGAGTATCGGTAAGGGTATACATACTCAAGTGTGGCGCATGCCATTTTGATTAAAGATGCATGAAATTTTAACCAGCAGGTAGATTAACTAATTTAAATGCCAAAGGCTTAATAGGTTGTCAAAAACCTCCACTCTAGGCATTCCAATACTGTTTGCTAATATCCCCAAATAATACACACAAGGATCAAAACTGACAGGGCTGTGTCATTTCAGTATATTCAAATATCTTAATAAAACACAGATTTAGTAAACCGCACAAGAAGAATAGTTTCATACAAATCCAAGGAAAACGTCAGTAGATCCACATTATGCAGAATGCAGTTTTCCAAATTAATGAATTACCATGCTATTTCTAATGAAGACCACATTCCCAGAAATATAATGCATGCAAATCAAATTTTAAGTTTAAAGGGTTAAATTGACCTTTCATAGTCCTTAGTTATTATCTATGCAAATTAATTTGCCCATATTTCAACCATATAAATCCTCTTAGACTTGTGCTTAAGAGCAAACAGAGCCCACTTTCTTGTTCCAACCAGAGGATCAGCAAACATACTAGCAGTAGGGTATGACCATGTAGAAAAATCCTAAAAGGAAAACATTCCTCAAACAACTGGCAATACCTACATGCAACTGTGGTTGCAGCAAACTGGCAGATACTGTTTCAAAACACCATCTGCGAGGTGTACAGACTCCCTGTGATCAAGCATAGCCTCTTCTGCCTGTCCTACCCAAATAATCCACAAGAACCAGCCAGCTGTAGGATCTCAAGCCCTGTCTTTTTTTATCGAGAGACACAGGCTGTTATAATCAGGCACATGGCTCTGTTCAGTCCTTACCAAAAGAGAAAACAAACAAACAAAACACACCAAATTCAATCCGCTCTGTCGTGGTCAAGCATCTCAAAAAACCCTTTAGACAAATCACCCTGCAGAGAAGCAATGTTTTCATTGGCAATAGCACTTATCAATTAGACAAGTGATCTTAAGATCCAAGGATAATATTTTCCTGAGGAAACCAACCTATTAAAATTTCCAGCTCTGCAGCAATTTCTCTAATTCAGCAGATTTTTTTCATTGTTTTATTTTGTATTAACATATTTCGGTGATCTGCCCGGTGACAGTTAAACGCTGCGATTTAGGACAATGCTGCAAGAATTTGTTTTATAAATCTCCTTCACTTCTCCAACATAAACAGCTAAACATCTTTTGAAAGAGATCGTTTCAGCTGATCGCTGAACACTGCAAATGATCTCCATCGATAAAATGTTTGCAGATTCAAGGTACAGCTGACAGTCATGAAAGCCAGACCAAAGCTGTCTTTCTCTCCGCTAAAATAACACCCAAGCAGAGACCTGCACCCACAGACACGGTGACTTTCTGCTATTTCTATCCCTTTGCATTGAAACATCCAGTCCTGCTGCAAGTAGCATCTTTGGCAGTTTCCTCACACAAATTCCCCTCCCCCAAACACATACACAACAGAATTAGCATCCACAAGCACTCCGTCCCCGTATCAGCTTGCAAATCACCATCTATATTAAAAAAAAAAAAAAATACTATCAAAAAACAATTAGCGTTTACTCATTTACAAGCGAAAGAACTGCGATAATTTTAACTCACCAGGCATCCTTGGATAAAATATACCACACTGTAAATGGCTCTCTCCTAAAAGCAAGCTTATTCAGGGCTCAGTGCCTCCTGTTCTGGAATGAGCAGGGAGAAGCGAGGAGGGCCATCGGAGCTGGCTGTGGCAGCGTAGCTGGAGGCAGGATGCTGGGCGCGTGCGTTTGCCAGGCAAAGACAGATGGAGAGCTGACACTCTGTATTGCACTTGGAGCAGAAATGTGAATGATGACAGGAGCACATGTGGCCTTGAACCCAGCCCTGTCTCTTCAGGCAGAACAATGACAGGGATGTGTGTGCAAATTATCACAACCCCGGCTCCCCTCAGCTGACTCCTTTTACTCTACCTTTCACACTAAGTTCCAGATGACCGAAGAATAGAAAGTAAAATGCAGAGTGATAAGCTAAACACTGAATTATTCATTTTTCTTTAAAAGTTAACCCTTTCTCTCGCTGAAGGCAATTAGAGAAAAGCATTGCTTCGAATCAGCTCTCCGCCAAAAGTGGAAACAAATTCATTCTTTATTTTAACAGCCATCATTTTGAACTCCATAGGACTACGTTTGTTTATTTAGCTGGAAATTCAAAACCTGCACGGCGATAGACTGGAGGGTCCCCCCTCCCTTCTTCCCCCTCCCCACACTTTTTTCATTATTATGCTATTTTACTATAGTGAACAGAGTATCAAAATCACTCCCTTTCTCAGATGCTCAGTAGTATGTGTAAAATAGAACACACTTAGAAAGCAGACCACTTTTATTTTACTATAGTGCTTTTAACCCCCTGGGATTCCTGCATTGATATGTTCCAAACATTTGCAGTTTACTCTCCTTTACCTTGCATGGTGATCCATGGGGGATGAAAACAAAATCTTCCCTGTAAAGCTTTTTCAAAAGCTAAACAATCATGTCGTCCCAATTTCTGATTTTGCACACCCCTTAAATGTTTATCCTTCACATGAATAACGTATGCCTGGCTAGGTTCAATGCACTCTTCCCTATTAAGCTTTAATGGACACCATGATACATAAAACTACAAGTCTTTGTTATAGTGCTTTATCTAAAGCTGGCTATTTTCTTCTCAGCAGTCCCTCTTTAGTCCTTTGTAAAACATCTTTGGCTCTTAGGAGAAACATACGCCTGACTCGCATGCCTTCTGTAGCACGTATAGCCTTGCACAGAATTCCAGGCACAGGGAAAAATATCTTCTTTTTAAAACTCCCATTCAATTCAGCACTTGTAAAACCTTCTCTGTTTTAGGAACCAACATTTCTCCAGCAATTAGCTCGCGCATTCTGGTTCGACTCTGCCTTCTCAGTATATCTTTAAACCCATACAGGAAACCAGTGATTCTCATTCAGATCTTCAGAAGCTGCAATCTTGTCGGCATAAGACTCATTCTTTTGTACTTATTTATGCAACCCTTGATTTTGTGTTATGCCATCTTCTGCCTCTAATATGCAGAAGCAACCCTGCTTTCAGGCCTTCCTTTTCTTTCCTCTAGCTGTCACAGAGCCTGACAAAGATCTACTTAGGAAAGAACATGTGTAAAATTAAGCAAAAATAACAACACCTCCAATATACGGCCTGGACTTGTGAATATTTCTGACCTGAAACTAATGAGTCACTTAATTTAGTGATATTTCCACTATAACTTGTTAATGCTGTCCAAGTGCCACGCTTAATCTTTGATTAAAGAGACTCCACAGGACTGGTAACTTCAGGGAAGCAAACAAGTAGCTCCTCTCCCCCCAGTAAATATTCCACCTCCACTTGAGGCAGGTCTTTTCTTCATCTTGATCAGATACATTCTGTAATGAAGTGCTGTATAATGGATATGTATGTCGGACAGCTGAAGAGAAACACCACAACATGGAAACATTTCCATGGCAGAATGCTTTCATGAGGGAGCAAATGGAGAGAATAACAACCAAAGTCTGTGCCACCAAGGCCTTGAAAGAATTTAGCATTCTTTTTGTTTTATTATTTGATGCACTATTTAAAACCAGTCAGTTAGTATTGTATCTGCTGTGTTGTTTTTCTTTTTTTAACGCTGTACTCTACATGAAAGGAAAAACATTTTCACAGTTGGAAATGCAACCTTTCATCAACATAGATGCAGCCTGAATCAGCTTTACAGCAGAAAGTAACGTGTCAAAGGTATGACGCATTTTAATAAAACTGAACAATATTCACTCTTAAAAGTAGGTCTTAATATCAGTACAATGTAAATCCACAGACCACAGCTCATGAAATTGAACTTCCATATGCTGTGTGATTATGCATCTTTTCTGTGTGTAAAAAGCCTTTTTAAGCTGTTATCTGACTACAGTAATTGCCATTTAAATTGATCCACGTCAACAAAACCTGGATCCCTGGAGATTCTCACCTAGAAGTCTGCTGGTGGAAGGGGCTCACAGAATGCCTGTGCATCTGAGACTACTTCAGCATTTTCTCAAGCAGCCAGCTGCATGAATAGTTTTTCCCTCTCATTATTTAATACACTGAGGCAGGCTGCAACCCATTTGGCAGTCCTCCCTGAATAAATATGTGTGGATATTTATTCTCTCTCCCCACCCCACCCCCTTTTTTATAGCAGTCACTTGAAGATTGCTATAACAGTTTTTGTACCAATCCTGAAATTTTAGCAGGCCAAGAGAGGATGGACAGTCCATTCTGTAAAACAGTTTTATTCTCCACTTCCATCATCCATCATTCCATCATCCACCATTCCATCAGGAAAGGAAACATAGTGCTTTTAACATATGAACAAATCTGCTCTACCACAAGAGTTGGTATTATGTGCAATACCAAAATGAAAGGGATACATAGAAACTGAAAAATCCAGAAGATAACCTTCAGGCAGCTCCTTTAAGCTGTTACATTATGCCTTCCTGGGTGGCTGAGTGGAAGTCAACTCCTTTGTCAATCATTCAAAAGACTTGACGAAATCATTTTAAACAATCCTCAATGACTTTAGTTTTGGAAATGTGTAAAAGTAGGCAGAAGTCTCCATGTTCATGTATTTGCCCCCAAAAGAATGATTTTTAGGCACTGGGTGATACAAAGATGCTATTACACTGCTTTGATGGAAAAGAGAAATTCAAAATGATCACCGTTTAAAAGTATAGAGACTGCCTTTTGCTTAAACCTAGCTTAATAACAGGGACTGGAAGTCCACTGAAATGCATCTGTAGTTAATGAAAGGTCTCTATTAACAGTGAAGGAAGAATTTAACTCAAAGCTTTTCTGTAGGACTTCTCAACTTCCCGCTCGACTTAGAGCAGACTGTTGTGATACATTGTGACTTCACACAGTGGGTATTAAGTGAGTTAATTCAAAGGAGCTGAAACCTCATTGATCCTAATTGAAAGCAATACACCCAACCAAATAGTTTTCTACCCCATCTGCTCTGGCCTGCCACCAGCTATTCAATACAAGAGAATTAATAGTTTCAGATATTCTAACCGACCCAATAAAAGCACTCATTTAAGCAGGACTGCATTAACAAAGTGAAAAACCAAGGGCAAAATGGGTTCAAATGGAGCATTTTACTCCTAGTTGGCTTTAACAAAGCTGAATAATGCTTATTCTGACTTTTTATGTGCAAGACTTGATAAACTGAATGAGAAGGCACTCAATGATCAGTCAACGAGCATTGATGAATGGTCATTAGGACCCCCCCAACCTGAGGAGAGGCCATTCCACAAAGTGGCACACCAGCTTGAAAGGGCGGACTCACTAATGTCCAGATTTCCCCGCTTGCTTGTTCCACTCTCACTTTCAGACCACTGGCCACCAAATGAGGCTGACATATTGGAAAATAATCTTTTATGGGCGAGTGGTAAATAAAAATGGAGGCATTAGCTGGGCTTTCAAATTCAAATCTGCTAGTTTTGTCAGCCCTCAAACGTTTTGATTTTCCACCCAGCTGGAAGCTATTAGTGTTTTCTTAAGGCATCCCACTGACAGGGCAAACCCACCTAATGTGTGAGCTGTAGAGCTGATGGGGGGGGGGGGGGGGGGGGAGACAGGGACAACTACTTCTGGATGTTTTCTTAACTTTCTTCAGTTGACTGTCAAACCAAAGTACAGCAAAGGCAACACCTCTACTTTTTGCTTGCTACTTTCTGGCTGCCAGTGATGCAACAGTAGTCTACCTGTGATACACTGGCACTACCTGGACCGTGTCTTTTTCTGTGGCCCCGCACCTACCCTCTCTTGTTCCTACTGCACTGTCGCAAAAGGGTTGAAGTTATTAAAGAAAGGCACTTCTTTATAAACTTATTTTCTATTTCTTCACTGGGAAACAGAATTCAAATATTCCAAGGAGATATGTGCTTATCTGTAACAGTAGCTCTTAATACATGCAACACAAAACATTTGCCAGATAACGCTAAACATTTCCCTAACCATTTCCTTATTGGCAAGATTTTCTGAACTTCAGAAAAAAAAAGACAAATGGGATCTTTAAAACATACATAGCTCTGTGAAACAGACTGAGATTACCTACACAAATACGTAATATCCTAAAGCTGTAGTTATCAAGCTGGGAAGAAAATATTCTTGATTGTCTAAGAGAAACTGTTCATCACATTACACCTAGTCATAACTAAAGGAATAGTGGATTAAATCCACTGGAGATGATAAAGCACTAAATTATATTATTTCAGCCATATACTCAGAAATTAGTCCTCTACAAAGGATTTCAAATCATCTGTTAAGAAAAAGTACCCTTGGCAATGGGACAAGCATGGCAAGCTGGATTGCCTTTTTCTTTCTTTTCTTTTTTTTTTTTTTTTTAAATCAGAGGGCCAAAAAAAAACAAAACAAACAAACAAAAAAAAAACATTCTTGTTGAAAGCTGTCAGAAATCCCAGTGATATTTCAGGTGTATTTCAGGTTTTAAAACAATGAAAATTGTATATAAAGATCTATGCTAAGAGAAGAATAGGTCTACTGAGAATTAATTGACTCTGAATGGGAGGGCCAACACAGGCTTCAGTCCTTAAAGAAGGCATGCTGTTTTACTCTACGTGTGCATTTTAGTAAAACTCTCACGTGGACACTGTCATATGTATGTACCTGCTGTGGTGTCTATTTCCTTTGCTTGATCTGAGCTAAAACAAGCTTCCTCTTGCATTTTTATTAAATAAGGTATTTGCTACAATTTGGGCAAAGTAAATTATGATTGACTGTTAATTTTTATCATTGTTTATATTCAAAGGAAATTACCACACCATCTAAGCATAAACATCACTGATGCACTTTGAAAAAAATGATACCTATTTGATATTATTTCTGAAAGGACACAAAAAAATACTGAAGATGCCATTTCACTGACAGTAGAAAGAACACAAGTGGTGTGACCCAGAGATACCTGGATGACAATACCTGGTCCACATGAAACAAGATCATATTTTAAGATTAAAAAGAAAAATAAATAAAGGAAAAAATAAAGAGGGGGTGTTCAAGCATTCGGTTGCTTTTTGACTTGACACTCAGAGTGTTTGCTCATTTAACATGGGTAGGGAAACTCCTCCTGCTGTAGTATATTAACCCTAGTTTTGACCTCTAATCAATGTCTTTTCAATGCATAGGATTTTCATAATAAAGATAACGTGAGAGCATATTTGTGTGAAAGAGGATCTACCACTAGCCATAAATTCGTGCCTTGCATTTTTCTTTGTAACATGTCAATATTTGTGACACTAACTAAACATATTTTATTCATTTGACAAGGACTGTTACATTATATTGAAAACTTTTGTTTCAATGTCACCACCTCCCCATTTTGACTGATGGCGAGTTAGTTTTGTTAAAACGCAAGGGGTGATAGCGTATGCTCCAGTGAACTTTCCCTCCTCTCAGCACCAGAGACAAAAACCTGCAGCTCTGCTCTGTGCTGGCAGCCATCTGGACAGCTTTCTCTCAATGCCTGCCCCACACCACACTGCAGGCAAAATTTCAGGGCTCTAGAGCTCTGTGGAGCTATTCATGACATACCAATTTCACATTTTCTGCTTGTACGCTTGCAACAATAAATGCTAATGAGGACTATGAATGACATTTTTAAAGACAATAAAAAGGTCTCCAAATCCCTTGCATATGGAGACACTATTTTCTAAACTTCACCTTCTGTTAGGGAGCCATTACACTCTAAAGGAAAAAAATAACCTAAGGAGAACAATGAGATGATCAAAGCATAACCGGGTCCTTAAGAATTCCAAAGAAAACAATGTTTGCAAGCTAGGTTAATAACAGACAGATTTTATGCTGATGTACAGCACTAACACTTCAGTGCAGTAACTCTCTTTTTCCAATAGCACTGCTACTTCTTACCAGAGGGGCTCAAGAATTGCTGTCTGTGGGGTGGCTTGAGGGGGATACATGGCAAATCCTCACTTTCCCTGACCATATACAGCCCCACGAGCCACACAATTGGACTTTCTAATTACAAATCTCTAGATGAGTCCAAGAGTAAACTGTCACCAGTAATTGCTTGGGAATGCTACATATTCATGGAGATTACTGTAGTGCCTGAGTGTGGCCGAAAGAAATATCTAATTTTATTTATTTATTTATATATACCCAAATCTTCTACTTGCAATGCTATTTCTGCAGTAAAAAAAGCCATCTTAACTTTTGGTGCTATGTTTTTTTATTTAATTAAAGACAGTTTCCCCTTATTAGCAAAGATTAAAAACACTTTCAGGAAAATCCACCAGGTGGAGCAAATACACAGCAATACACAAATTTATTTATGCTCATACTGCCATTTTCAACAGGGAAAAAAAAAAAAAAGTGTTTTATATGGAAACATTCTTACCTCTTGACCTCCCTCCTTTACCCTTTTGTCATATATTGATCAGTTTGTACTTATTTACTCCATTTGGTAATCACAGAAAAGCTTTGTTCAAAGAAGCTTTGATACGAATCTATTGTTGCTGAGCACTTTCAGTACAGATTTACAAACCACAATAGTCATCAGATACATTCAAAGAACATGAAATTAGAGAATAGCATTATTCAATAAAATATTATTTTAAAAGTTAAATTAGAAAATAGCATCATTCAACAAAATTGTTATTCAGAATATATGCATACATATACATTATATATGCATATATATTCAGCAATATACAGATAATGTGCTTATAAAACAATCTGATAAGCATTCTAAAAATAAAGCTGAAGTCTGACATCAAACAGCAAAGTCTTTACGCTGGCCTCCACTATAATGAGCAGGAAACCAGGCCATTCTGTGTGTCTTGTTGTATGTTTATATAAATAGTAGTGCCAGTAACATCACAGCAGTGTCTCTGTACAATATGTTTGGTGTTTACTATTAATACCTTTATTTTAGTATTACATCAGTCAACCACTGAGTAATTTCAAAAGTGCAATGAATGAGGACTATAAATAAATATTTGAGCAGATCTATGACAGCTAAACATTATTTCCCCACCTAAATTACTTTCTTTCCAGAGCCAGGTGAGAAAGCCACTTCCTCATCAAATATTTTAAGTTTCCCTGATGATGGAGAAGGTCTAATGGCATAAAGGCAGGGGGCACCTTTTACATGAAGAAAATTAAGTCTTAACAGAAGTGGTTATGGATGAGTCTTCTCATAGTTATAATAGGACAACCCACTGGCAGACCCTGTAATTGCTAAAATGGGAAAGCAGTATCACCAAAAGTTAACTGCTCTGATGCAGTTCAGTGTCTGGAAATGTAGCTGAATCAGTACACACTCATTCAACCCTTAATGAGGGAAAAGCATTATTGCTTGTGTGTGACAAAGTGAAGGTACTGATTTTCACAGAAAAAAAATCCTTCTTTCTATTGTTTCCTTTGTTACACCTTCTCACACATTTTTGTCTCATTTTCCAGCTCAGCGTCCCATCTCCTCTCTGCTGCCACCGTATGTTCTTGATCCTGTGGCCATCTCCTGACCATCCTACATACCATACCGCTCAGTTTCCACTACAAAACGCAATCCACTAAATGTTGTGCAATCTGAAGAGAAAGCATACTGCATTCTCTGGATGTACAACAGACTGACTGAAGATTTGTGCTTTTAGGCAGACCCAGATGAATCCCATACCAACTAAGGGAAATCAAAATACAAAATCTTTGTTCCTTTAGGAACAAGGAGGGGCGTTTAGGAAGACAGGCCTTTAAATATCATTTCATTTTATCTAATTGTGTTGTACTCCACATGGTGCTTAGCTGTAGCCATTCAGAAGGGAAGCAAGAGAAGAATGCAGAGGTGATTATGAAGTGGAATTTCTTACCAAGAGCAAATTACACCACTTCACACTAGGAGAACATCTGCAAAGAGCAGCAGTAAGTGCCTGGGCACGACGCAAGGTGCCAGTTTTAATACAGCCCAAACTAGCTTGGGACTCGCTATCTGCGAGAACTTACCTTAAGCAAGATTGTCACAGTAGATGCTCGCAGAGATGCCCACGCTAAATATTTTTCCCAGTTTCAAACAGAAGGATGATTTAAAACCATTATCTCTGGTGGATTTTAGAGGTGGCAACTGTGCATTAAGGACCATCATTTCCTGCCACTTTCCAAGAGAAGCTAGACACCCATCAGGTGAGGGGAAGGACAGCGTGGTTACTGCTGTCACCGTATGTCCATGGACTATACTGTTCCCGCACTGCTGTTTGTGGTGGGAAATGGTTGGCTAGGCCATGGCCACTTCATTAGGTTATGAGCTCTACAAAATTTAAGGGTGTGTAACACATTGGAATTAGTACTAGTAAAAAGTCATATATGCTCTTATACAGACACAATTTTCTATACACGTACAAACTCTGCAGGAAGATGACACTGATCAGAGTGCATAGACCATCTTTTTTCATCCTATAGATACCAGCAATTCTTATTTAAACTATAGCTTCTTTACAGTAGGACAGGATAAAGGGATTTAAAACCGCATGTTTAAGCGATTCACTTTTACTTAAAGGCCCCTTTACACCAAAGTAGCATAGGTGTTCATGTTGAAAAAGGGGCCTGATTCTAAAACGTGGAGGATTATTTAAGAATTTATTAGATCACGATTATCGATGTGATACACTGTAACAACTCTTTTGTTGCACCATCCCCTGCAAATCCTTCTTAGATGGAGGATTAGTAGCACAATAGATCATAATGACTCTTTTGGTCCCATTACGCTATCATTTACTCACAGCTGCGGATGCCCACAGAAGGGCACATTCTGTTAATGAGGAGTCCCCTATAAACCCTTTCCTGGTAATGGCCATTAATGTTTGTGTGCAAGAAGAGTGGGCCCTTAAATCTTTATTACAAAATTCTAATGAAATACTAGCAAGGAAAATTTAAGCTACTGTTTGAGCAATTTTGATTGCACCTACAAAGTAAATGAAACCATCAGCAAGTGAAAAAGTCCTTCACAAGTACAGGAATAACTCTATAGACTGGACTGAAAGCCTTCAGTGCAAAAGAAAACAAAAACATAGTTAACTCTCAGCTCTCTCTCTTCTCCACTCCTATAACCACAAAGATATTTCTTGGACCAGCTTCTGCCCACAACAATAAAAGACAATAGTCACATGCTACACTAACTTTAGCTGCAAAGCCAGATTAACATGTACCCTCCCTCTACTACTTGCACCTTGTGATCTTAAGTTCTGCCAATACAACTATTTACAGCCATGTGCTACAAACTAGAGAATTAAAATTTTCAAAGTAAGTTATATCCTTCATCATTCAAACAATATGTCATATTTCAATTTTCCATGAACATATATATCTATTCAATACTTTTGTCTATCTTTCAGTATCTTTCATTTGTAATGTGGAACTTTATACCCAAAGAGGACTTTCTACTTGAGGGCCAATGTGACTCACAGAGCCTCACTCATGGCTCTGCCCAGAGAAAAATCCATTGGTTGCAGGGAGTTAGTTACCTCAACACACAGCAGCTATGAGCAAAGGCTATAACCCACTCTACCTCAATATTTCAAAGCTGAACACAAAGTTGGACACCTAAGAAAATCACATGAATAATAAGAATGGAAGTGCTGATAGCTGCCACCGCTGTTTTAATAGGCTGTGCCAGAACAAACACTGGCTTGGTTTTATGCCATGGGATGAATAAAATAATGTTGCCAAGCATGCTGAAAATGAGAAATTTAAAATGCCAAGTATGATGATTACATTAACAATAACTGCGAAAGTTTTTCACATTTTCAAAAGTTTATTTTATTTGCAGCATAGCACAAACTCAAGTCTGAAAGAACTTGTTCTTTGGAAGATTTTACCTCCAAAAATAAAAAAGGTTAAGAAAGGGGAAAGAGAACTCTGAAGTATAAAAGGGGGAAAAAAAAAAAGTGTTGATTTGGAAATTAAAGGGTTAACCTGCTTTGTTTCAGTCAGTATTATACCAATGCCAGAATTACAAGGAAAGGACTAAAAAGAGCCTTTTTTTTTTTTTTTTTTTTTTAATTATTATTATTATTCCTTAAAAAAAAAAAAGAATCAGGCCTATCTGTCACAGTGTTGTCCAGGCTGGAAGAACCGGCAGGAACCTCAAATTCCTGACCAAACCCTCTTCCACACAATGCCTCCTGAATGGAAGGAACCCAGGCCCGGCAGAGATAGCCCGCTGTCAGGAACCAGCCCTGACGTTTGCGGACAGACAGGGCTGGCCTTGCAGGATGTCAGAGCGGCAAACTGCTGCTCGAGATACTGGATTTTCACACACTCTCAGCCTGGATGTTTTGCTCTTCAGGTAATTAAACAAGGAAACGGGGCTGATGTGTACGAGTCTGACCCCTGCGCCGCGGCTCCATGCTTCTGCATATCAACTTCCGCAAGAACTGCCTGGAGCATCAACAGAGTCCTCTACTCTCGCTCTCTGTCTCTCCCAATGCCAAGCTCTAAAACAAATCTGCCTGGAAATATGTGCTGTTGCTGTCTACTCCTTTTGCTATTTAAGAAGGGCGAAATTACTTGCTCTGTTCCACATGCCTTGCCATTTCCCCCACACAAAGAAGGAAAAAGGAAAGGAATGGTTACTTTCTGATAGCTGTTCTTCTGGCAGACATTCTAACAGTGAGCTAACTGGGGGAGGCAGAACAGGCAGGCAGGAGTCTAGGATGAGACAAGGGATTCCCAAATTAATGCTTACATTGAGGTCATTACTCAAAATGAAGAAGATTCTGAAAAATCTCTCTGATTCATCCAACCGATCGTCAGATGTTCACTTCTTTAAAAAATATTCTGATTTAAGCATCATTGGAGAGTCTGTTTGACCAGATGATTTAAATCATAGAATCAGTTATTAGAAAAATAAACCTGTCTCCTCTCTTTTTTTTTTCTTTTTTCTTTTTTTTTTTTTTTCCCCAAAAATTTTAGAAACAGAAGAATGCAGGTGTTACCACCTATATTCTGTGAAAGCCCTACACATGCTGCTCCCTGGCTGACCTAGTTTCTACGCTCTTTAAATACTATTTAAACAAAATGATTTTAAAAAGGTAACATATTCTTACTTCTTCTGAAAACCCACAGAATAGAATATTGGCTGTGAGAGAGAGACCAAAAGAAAGAGGAGCACAAAAGCATGCCTGCTTGTCTGTGTTCAACACAAAGAACATTAAATGAAAACAACTGGCACACAGCCAAATTCCTATACAGGCAAAGAGATTCAAATAAATTGATTTCACGCATCACACTGACCTGGGATCAGTGAGCAGTGGTACAATACACTCGATGCTCCATGTGGGGCAAAGCCCATTAACGTTATCAGAGCCGCAGCACATCACCAAGAGAGGAAAAAAAAGGGAAACCAAACTCTGCAAACTCAGAAATTCACTTTGAAAAGGGAACTGCAGCTGAAGTGCTTTGTCTCAGTTTACTAATAAATACATCCTATTATGAGTGTCTGCAGTCTGTTCATCTCAAAGATTGTATTTATTTTAATGTGAAAAATACAAATGTCATACACAAGCTCATATACTCTGCTTTTAACATAGCTGTTCTAAAACTCGGTTATTCTCTGTAAATTTCCTCCCTTCTCCATCCGCCAGCATTTTATATAGATTATAGGTTATTTTCTTTGTACTTCAGAAGCTGGATTCCTGCCCAGTATGTTCTTACTGGCTCAGAGAGTTTGCTGAAGGAAACGGCCACCACTCTGAACTGTTCCAAATCAACCTGACCTACTGAGAAAAACACATTATTTGCAAGACAGCAATAAGCAGGGCCCTGGTTCTCTTTGCAGAGTCACTCGCACTCCCTCCCTCACCTCAAGCCCAGCAGACTTAGAATTTCACTTTCTTACGATGTGTGAAGTAACCCATGTGCGCCATGGAGTCTCTTCTTGTCATCCGAGTTTTGTTTTTCATTAAGATCTCTCACACTCCAATCAAGAGTAATGCCAGCCAGCCACAGGTGTGCGCCACATGAACAGACAAAAATCTGATTGTGAGCTGGGTAATGACAATCCTGTGTCTATAATGCACTCGTCCCCAAGAACCCTTTTACATCTGTTCTATGTTAGGGGGGGGGGGGGTTATTGCTTTAGTTGTACTCCTTAAGATGTGTAAGTAAGCAAAAAATTGGCATAAACATAAATTAAAAATAACATTAAAAAAAAAAAAAAAAAGAAAGAGAAAAAAGGAAACCAAGGAAAGAAGACATTGCAATAACAAAACATGGGTGAGTATGCATGAAAGGAAACAGAAGTGTAGGTAGCCTACTGCTTCAAGGAAACAATAGGTTCAACCACCTTTTATCTTGCTTTTTATTCCATTCTGGTTTCAAATAGTAAGTCAAAAGTTCTTGGGCACAACAAAGTCCATATTAAATGAAGATGACTTCAGGCATTTCTGTGAGAACAGTTATTCAGCTCTGACCTACCTGTTTTTAATGAAACCTAAATCCTTCACCATGTCATTTGAAATGGAGTTGTCTGCCAACCCATCCACGGAAGTGGGCTGAAAGTTGCTATAATATATAGGGCAAAGCTGTCTGGGGTAACAGAACAGAAGCTTTTCATTGGATTTCAAAAGATATATATAAGAGTGTTGGGCACATCTCTCGAGTCACTCATCCAAATTTCAGCAAGGAGCTTCTTGGCCATTTAAGACTAAAATTCTTGAATGTGTGACAAACACATACATCCAGATTTAGGTACCTTACTCAGGCACCTCATTCCAAATAAATCTCAAAATGGGAATGCCCAAAGATCTAACAATTACTTACCACACATTGCCATTTCTTTCATAGAATAGCTACAAAGTAGTTTTGGATCATCTTTATCACCAAGGTGAAAATTATACAATATGGTTAACTCTGTAAGTTGTGCTACAAAGAAGATATGCTTATTTTGGTATAAAGCTATGCTGTGGTAGGACTGCACAGGGAGGGGAATTGTTTAATATACGATAACTTTTAAATGATAAAAATGTGCCTGCATCCAGGTGATACAGGCAGCCTGACCTGCTCCATGGTTAACAGGACAGGTGACATGCTGTTCACTCCCATTTATGAATATTTCAGTAGTACAATGCAAGATCGTTTGGGCTTTATAATGATGAAGTAAGTTTCAGTCATATTCATTTCCTCTTTCTAATAAAAATGATCAGTATTAGAAAACATGACTTTCTCCTAAGTTGTAGGAAATTTCCATTATCTTGCACATGCTCTGACAGCAATAAACCACAATAAACATCCCATTAGTATGCCAGCACTGCATGCTTCAGGCATGAAATATTTACTTTTATATTTATTTATATTTGAATCCTTCATGAAGATCTACACTACAAACGAAACTAACCAACAACTACCCATATGGGGTACACTTGCACTTTGAAAAATAGACTCTAGATAGAAGCAAGGAGGAGAATCAGTCAGAAGCTATACACTGTCAAATCAGCAAAATAGAAATGCAACAAGAACCTCTGCAAAGAATACTCATTCTTTTTCACACTCCACATATAGCAAGATCGCAGAGATGGACTGACTTGTTTTAAAATAAGCTAGGAACTCATGGAATGCAAATTTATTTTTAATAGGAATTAATTTTTTTATTTTTATTTTTTTAAAATACATCCACAAAAGTGCACAGTGCTCCGAGTCGTGCCTTGCAGGTATGGGCAGAGCCTCCTGCCAGCACCCCGAGCTGTGCTTCATCTCCTTGCAGTACTGCACCCACACAATACCGTGGGACCCCAAGCAGGGTGGAAAGATGAGGGACTTGAGTTCCCTTTAAAACAAACAGGAGCAGAGTCTAGAGAACTCACACTTCTTGATCAATTTATTTTGATATCATACTCTATCTAAATTGTGTCAGAGGCAAATTGGGCCAACACTGAAAAAGAAAGTATCAAGAGTGTTGGAAAGCACTGAAGATCGGTTTAGTAGTTTCTTGCTATCCAGACACACCATTTTAGGAGAAAAAATGTAGTTCCAGTAAAGACAGGAATGACAGTTGTAAGTTAAGGAGAAGTTTTGTTCTGCCATAACAGACTTACTTTTCAACTATGGTAAAAATCTTTGCACATAGGAAACTGATGTATTAATTCTCAATATCATCTCAACTAAGTTTATCACAGATTCCCAATGCAATGAGTTTACTAGAGGCCTTCTCTGAATAACAAACACAACCATTTTGCCAAAATGATTAAAACTGTCCCTTAACCTGGTTGCAAATATTGTTCCTAATCACAGTGCAGTAAAAAGAACTTTATGATTTTTTACAGCCCAGCCAAGTAATATTTATATGCCAGATGAAAAGCACCTATGGTATCAAAAATACAATAAACATGGTTAAAATTTTTACATATGTGTATTTACAATATAAGGAAGATTTTAGGAAAGTAATCACTGAGAAATTATATTGTTATTGCTGTGCTCTTTCAGTGATATTAAACTGACGACAACATTTTGATTGATTTAGACAGACTCTTTGGAGGCTAAAGGCAAAGATTTCTGTTTAAATTACAGTTTACAAGGCAAGGTACAGTCATTAAAAATAACTTCTAACAGGTATGCATATTACAAAATTAAATATTTTTCTGTTCCTTACCTTGACAAAATTCAAAGTTCCCTTTTTTCCGGCAGTCACCTATCACTAAACTCAGTGCTCTCCAAGTGTTTCTTTTGACAGATATCATTCTCCACCAATCGCTCTGCTAATTTCCTCTTTCCTTTTCTGACTGGGACAGATATTATGTTCACCAACCCAGAGATCAATCTTTTCTATTGACAACAACAAATGAAAAAAAGAAAAAGAAAAAGAAAAAAAAAGCACATATCACAGCCAGTTTGAAGTACCACACCCCTTCATTTGCATGATAATAGCAGTCTTTTAAATAAAAAGGGAAGACAGAAACACTATCATTCTAAATCAATTACTCACATTTTCTTAGTTAATATAAGGCAGTACTTTAACACTGTATTAATCCTTCGACAAAGGCTGTTTCAGAAGTTGCCCATTTAAAATAGCTGACATATAAAGGGCAACAGAGTAAGGGCAGCCTGTATTCTACCATGAAAACACCTATTAACTAATTCTGTAAAAATGATTGGTTTTAAACACATTCATATGATATAAAATATTATATACTTTACCTGTTTCAACAGAAGCTCTAGAGAATCATTTATTAAATGAACATGGTTACTAAAAATAGAGACCTTGCAATTGCACAACTCTATACTCATTTGTAAGTCATAACAGCAAACATATTTTAACAAAGACAGATCAAAAAGGTATCAATGTATTTACAAATCACCCTCCCACTTTTGTAAAAGCAATTTCTCTCCCACTTCAACACCTACAAAACCTGTTTATTTGGGTTACACAAATACTTCATCATTAGCATGAGTCTATATTACAGTGCTGTCAGCTTTTCCAAGACATTAATATGCTTTTCAGGGATTCATAATTATGTCAAGGCAGAAAGGTTTTCAGAGCCAGGCACACACAGTTATGTACATGCTTCAATCTGCATCCACTATTCAGGTATTTCAGGACATGAAGTTAAGCATGCACAAGGATCTGGCCGCAGCTGCATGCATCTAACCGAGAATCCAGCCCAGGCTGCCTCCTGGACTAGATCATGCTGCAAAAAATGTATCGCCTGAGGGCATTTTCAAAAGACCGTATTTATACTGATGCTAGAAATCACAATCCTTCCCACAAAAAAAAGGACCCTCCTCTAACCAAAACAAACCTTCCCAAGCTAAAATTAAGGTTAGAGAACAAAGGAGTTCACCACAAAGTCCTGTTTTCTTTAGCGTGGTCATTCTCGGACTTTTCTCTTCAGCCTGGCCAGAGCCAAATTTCTATTGATTTCAGTGAAACCAAGAGGCGTGCAGGGACTGCAGGACTGTACCCAGCATTTGGCAACTGTTAAACTTTCAATATGACACAATCACCTTTGACATTTGGGAAATAATCTCCAAAACATAATGAGGACTCCCCGACTTGAGTGCAATAACTATAACTTTTTTTTTTTTTTTTAATTCTGTAATTGTCACAATGTACATATGCAAGCATTAAAACCTGCCCTAAAGTTGTGCCTTACCATGAATTCTGTATTTTCCAAATCTTCAGACTTTTGCATAACACATTACATTTCCATAAATGCATACAACGTTCCCCAAATTGCTGTTATTGTTTAATTTGATTTTTATGGCCATAAACTCATGCCACTAGCAAAACTGAAAAATACCTCACTGACCAAGTAGCCCTATTAATTTCACTGAGGTCATTTAAACATTAGGCTTTCTACTGAGTGACGATAGCACAATCTGGTTGAAATATGGATTTACAGTGGAACATTAAATTAACATAATATTTTGGATTCAGAATTACACACAGCAGCCATCTGTAAAGATGTATTCATGTTTTGTTAACCTTTGCTAATTTGGCCACCAGAAATAATTGTGATCAAATATGTTAAATTATGTAACATATAACAATTCACTATTTGTGTCTACTGAATAGCATACTCCTCTTCATGGCTGGTAAAAGATTTTTAAATCTCTTACTGTACAAAAATAAGTTCTTACTCAAAAAAAAAAAAAAAATTAGACATACCCATCTGTGGTCCACTTTACAATGGAGACATCACTTTTAAGTTACTAATCTTCCTTTGTTTCAGCCCCAGATTCATTTTCTCTATATGCCACATATTTCCAAAGTGATGGATGCATTCTGCCATACCCATTTGACAGTAATCTGCTCTTTTAAATGCATTTTTGCCTCCTGATTTGTAAACTGTTGTTGTTGCTGGAATGTACATGCAAAATCATCTAAAGTCTGAACTTCACTGAAAGTAGAATGCCTCAAACAATTTGTAGTCTTACAAGAGTGTTATAAAAAAGGATCAACATGTTGTATTACCATGGAAATTTTGAAAAACATACTTTCCCAAACAAATATTACTTTTTCTCAATGGTATGAAGTAATGAAAACCACATGTGTAAATCTGCGATCCGTGCAGTAGTTCAAGCTGCAGCTAATAGAAAATACAGAGAGTGAACTCTGCCATATAAAGGATTCTTGTTACAGAAATATAATGTGAAAACCAGATGCAGACAGAAAACCTTAATCACAGATGGGAATGTAATCACTGGCATACAGAATACTTTTTTGATCAATCTCAACCATATGAGAAATGTATTTATTTTCTAAGGAATGCAATAACTCGAGAGAGTCTTCTATTTGAATTCAGTTAACCTCATATTCACAGTGCTTTTATCTTATGTATGGAGAGAAGGGGGGACATAACCTGAGCCAAGATTTTAAGAAGAGCTGTTGGCCCTGGCAAATCATTCTTGTATCAGCTTATCTTTCGAGGAATTAATAGGATGTAAAGACTACAAATATCAGAATCAGCCCCAAAAGAAATCAACCTTTATTGTGCTTCTGCCAGAAATCCCTTCATCACCTAAGCACTTCTTTGGTTAATTTTTTTCCTTTAATATGGTGGTTCTTCAGAAATACAATGCTAAAAGCATACCAATGCAGTCATGTTCTGCAAATCAGAAGCGGGGTTCTGTAAGAAAGAAAGTCCCTACTCCTTTATAAAACCTAAAAAGTCATCAGTTCAAAACTTTCAGTTTACTCCAGGCCTTCTTCTAACTACTGCAAGTCAATAGTGAATGTCTTCCACCCATATGGTTCATGGGTGTCAGTGGCAAAAAAGGACCACAGCACACTCCAGCAATGTATTTACATCAGGTAGCTGAAACACAGCTTGCATTCTAGAAAGCAAGGTAGACCAAGATAACTCCTGCCCATTTACATTGCTGGTAACCATTTTGTTCAGCTTTTAGAGATGGAAATACTATAGTAGTAGCAACCTTGTAATGTAAAATATAGAAACTGCCATTAAAATCTGAAAATGGAGTTCAGGATGCAGGGTACTGATACTCTACCAGCAGGACCTACGCTGCTGCATAGACTCAGCATCTTCAAGATACTGCAATCCTATGACTCCTCAATGACCTAGACAAATTTTACATTTGGTGATTGAACTGGACTCTCACATTAAACTGCAATACATATATATATATATATATATATATGTATATATATATATAAAGCTTATGCTCGGAAATAAAACTGAAGAAAGAAAAAGTACTCAGATGATGGGACTCCAGGCTATCGGGGAGCAGCAGTGGTTGGTCACCTCCTGATGATCTCTGACCTTCCTGGAGGTACACCCAAGAACGCCGCAGCTCTTTATACAGTGCTGGCTGAACTGTCACAGGTCACAACTGAGCTTACTGAGACAACTTAAAGATGGTACGAATTTGTTTCAATCATAACTAATGCAACAGTTAACTAGCATAAAGTGCACTGACTTGGTAGCTCTTCCGTGGGCAGGGAGACAGAAGCCTTAGACAGGCTCATGCTAAGCAGACTTTCCTCTCTCTTGGAGCCTTTAACACCATTGCCCCATTTTAGATACTGGCAGTATGAGAAGAAACTCTCCTAAGTACCCTGTTACAAGGCTCTCAGCAATGGCTCATCACAGGCGTTCATTGAACTAATTGTGCCAAAATTCCTGTAAATGTGTTTTCTCAATTGAATACCTATATTCTAGCCGTGATTTGAACTACTTGCTGCACACTTTTTTCCTCCTGTGTTAACAACTAGTGAATCAGCTGATGAAAACTCATTGATTCTATGACTGCAAAAGAAGTTTAGATTGTTTTAAATCATCCCGTCTACTCTGCCATTTAGCTTTCAATTTCTGAGACTGCAACATCTATAGATAGGGCAGAATTCAACAATTATCTCTAAAGTAATATGGACTGGATATGCTTGTCTTACTTCTAAACAAGTATGCCTAGATTAATAACAAACTTGGGCCAATATATATATTTTAATATGCATGTTTTTCCAATAGCATAATCAGCATCTGCGTAGAGTGTTAAAAATGGAGCCAAATCTTTCAGCAGTAAAACAGAGACATGTTTCTTTGTCCATGTGACAAAACATAGAGATCCTGCAAACTCTTTGCTTCATGTCATGTGTGAATATGTGTGTGCCTGTGTCTTTTTTTTTTTTCTCATCTAATTTCATCTGTGAGAGACTGTCCCTAGAGGACAAGACAAGAGAGAACCAATTATATCCAGAGGTTGGTTTCTCCAAAATGAAGGCATCTGTTCCATGCCAACGACTTCCACATGGAAGAAAAACAGAACTTTGAAGGCATCTGTGTTCATGGTTGACAGTTGCAGATCTTAGGGTCTACTGTAATTGCCCAGCTGCAAACATGATTTGGTTGTTGCTGTTGTCAGCTGATCTCCTTGCACAGAAGAAAAGGGAGCCTTAACCCTTAGAAAATAGCTGGATAAAAATCAGATATTTTTACAGGAACTCTGATATCTTTTCCCATCTGAAGGGGGTATTTTTCCTGGCACAATGGATTTGATAGAACAAAATTGCAAGTCATTTTTAATAAACACTTTACAAAATATTCTTCTTTAAAATGCTATTCTTTATATAAGGTACAAGTTCAAGCACAATGTGCTCATTATTTGTTCATATTTCAGGCTGATATTTTGTAAGAGTGATTCAGAAACCAGTATGATTCACCAGCCACATAATCCTGCAGCCCACCTTTTATTTAGGCAAGTAGTCTCAGTAAAACCAAGAGTATACCTGAGCAGAATCTCTGTTTTCCTCCCAAATGCGTATGGTCGACAAATAACTAGTATGATATTTATTACTCAACTCACGTCACTTCCAACGCGAGTGGATACAATCCAGAAGACACTTACAGAAATATTACTGGTAGCTCAAACCTGGTGCAATATTGTATATTGCATCAGGTGCAATACTTGCAGTGAGACACTCAGTTATGTTGTGTGTCTTCACTGCTAAAATCAAGTATTAGAGAAGCAGCTCATCTGAAGTAGCAGGACCCTGACTAATTTTCCAAAGCACAGCTCTGAAGCCATTCTGGGACCAAGAATACTGACGGTGCATTTGCAACAAAAACCACTAAAACTCAAGTGGCCTAAGCAGAGAATGCATTTACATTCCCCATCCTCACCAGATAAAAGCAGGTGGACACTTCTAGAAATATTTCATGCCCCCAGTGAGTTTTTGTAGTTTTGTTGTGTAGGACTTCTATGTCAGCAACCCAAAAGAAAAAGAAGACACTACATGTTAAGGAAATGTCTTTTTTTTTTTTTTTTTTTTTTTTTTTTTTTTTTATAGGATTCTTTGTTATTTGGCTGGATTTCACCTGCAGCCCCACACATACTCTGAAGTCACAGTTCTCAGGCTTTCCAGCCATATAGCCACACAACTGAGGAAGGACAGCAGGGATTCCTATTCAGTTTCCCTTGCCTGGCACATACCTCAAATTATTATGAATGCATGAGGTAGCGAACCTGGGGGGACACAGTAGGCCTGACACTTCCTGACCACTTCTAAATTGCCTCCAGGAAGGGCAAGAGTTGGGAGCAAGGACAATTAACACAGCCACCTGCTTCCTGTGACCTCCTGGAGAGCAGGCATGGCCACTGATGACTTGCTCTGGCAATGTCACTGAGGTCCTGCCCATCCTTCTCTTCCCAGAGAAGCTATGAGATAATAAAAACAATAGTGGCTAATAATAGCTGTATAGGAGAATGGGAAATTTAGGTTGGGTCTTCATAAAAAAAAAAAAAAAAATAGCACCAAAACATCCCCAAGATTTTCATGGGAAGAGGATGGGTCCATTAGGTCAGAGGTTGGACTCGATGATCTTGAGGTCTCTTCCAACCTAGAAAATTCTGTGATTCTGTGATTACATCTCAAACCTGTAAGGGAAGTTGTACATTGACTCACTCTTAAAACTAAAACTACTGTAGCTGTTATTTACTGTATCTGTACACTTCTCTGGAAATTTCTGGAGCAGATAACTGCCTTGAACACAGCTTTACAGCTCTTGGGATACCTAAACTGAGAAAACCTGCCCCATGGACTCAACAGGAACCTCTGAGAATATTATTACAGGAGGAATGGACTTAATCTTTCCTTTAAATGGAATTCTTCATCAGGGAAGCCCGTCATTTATAATGCAAAGAGAATGGTTCACTTTATATTCTGACTTGAGCTCGCCCACTTATTCTTATATAAGCTAACGTCATCAGGGCAGTATCTGTATCTAGTCCCTAATATTGATCCAGCAGAGTATTGTTAAGATCACAAAGATGAGATGGGAACACAGAAAGCCTGAAGGTCCAGATCCACAGGCTTGTGTTCAGACAAAAGGCACACCATCTTCAAGGAGATATGGACGTGTGAATACCATTGAAAAACTGAGTGCCAATACTTTCAATTCAAGGCTCACAAATCCTGCTAACCCATGGAGTTACATTAATTTATCATGTCACACAAGAAATGCATGTAACTTTCAGAAACCAGGCTATCTATTCACTTCAGTACAATGTTTTCCTTGCTCATCTTCAATATGTTTTAATACAGGTTGCAGCATGCTTTTCCAGCATTAAGTGGTTTGCCAACAAGCTTTAAAAATAATAAATAGCACAGCCATGAAACAGCTTTTGCTTAATGGTTCCTAGAACTCAGTGACTTCACTCACTAAAACCCTTTCTATAACGTTACCCTTAAATACTTTCCTCAATGTCACCATTAAAATAAAATAAAAAAAATCATCCTGGCACTACAATCCACTGGTAGCACACCCGCAGGTACCATTATCCCTAAACTTGTTGGCAGCTTTCTCTGGCACCACTATGCTTTAATGGCCCTGGCAGCAAACCCCACCTGGATGTCACTGAAAGCACTCCTTTGGAGCACTCTTCCCAAATATTCTTTGCAGTAGTATCATTTTGTCTCCTTTGTTGCATCCTAATCATCTCTTTTTCTGGCAATAGCCCTCACACTTTCTCACTGTCCATGCCTGAGCTGGTCTATCACAGTGCTCTTCTTGAACTTGTCTAACAGGTGTGATTAAATGGTGGGATAAATATTCGCAGAGGATTTGAGGATGGTATCTTTTCTGCTCAGGTTTGGATATCCACTTGCCTCCCAGCTTTAAAATTAACTCTATTCCACCCTAATAACACAATAGGAACAAAATAATGGGGAAGCAAACAAAACTCTATCTAATCTCATGCTTCATAACAGAGATTGTTAAACCTTGGGACTACCAAATGCCACAAACACATTTACTCAACAAGCCATCTGATTTGTCATGACAGCACACAAGACCAGCATATCCTGATACTGCCATTATGAAAGCACAAGAAAAAAAAAGCATAAAATGCATTCTGGAAAATAAACAATAATGGAAAAAAGTGGGTGAGTTTTGGGGGGTTGGATTGTTTCTTTTTTTGCCCAAACTAGTTAAAATGACACCAAAGCCGCAAACCCAAAGGGACACCTGTGTGGTCAGATCAGAAATGCAAAAATGAAGCCTTTGGGTTCCCAAATAAAATGAATCACAAGAGAAAATGACTAGTGGTAATGACTGCTATTTATGTAAATTACGTATTAACATCCAACAAGGCAGACACACATGAGCCTCCTAGAGCAACAAAAGTAAGTACAGTCTTGTGCAATTTGTAGTGGTCACACAGCCACCTCCCCAGATGCTTGCCAAAATTCCTGTTTTTTACTCACTGGCTCAACATGGTTTTCATAAATTATATATGTTTTATTATTTGTCATTGCCTGCCACTGTTTGCAGATTAATTCCACTCCACTAGGTGGAGTATTATGTCTTTCCAGACAACAACCTAATTTCTGAGAGAACCTATTATCTATGAACTTTGAATGTTACTTTATATAAGCACCACAGTCTACCTGTCTTGACTAACAGGGAGGTGGAAATTACTCAAACACCTGCTTAAAGAAATCTTGAAATACCACATGAAGATCACATGTTGGCATGCTGCAATATGGGACTGTTCAGGAATACTATTACTGTACAGTTCTGTACGACACAGTTGTGTGTGGTGTGTTGTTGGTTTTTTTTTGTTTGTTTGTTTGTTTGTTTGTTTGTTTTTTTAATCATGACGAAATTCGATCAAGAATACAGAGTAAAAAAATATCACTTGAATAAGTCACCATATCTCACACATGCCCAACAACTATAGAAAAACAAAACTAATTTGCCAGACTTCTTTTAAATTCTCTGTGTGTATTCATAAATATTTTGAATATCTAGGATGCCCTTTCTTTCCAGGCATCCCAAAACACATTACGAAAAATGAAAGCTAGTATGAAAGGATTACTTTCTATAGTCACGTTTCCATTCACAACCACTGGAGTTAAATATGGCAACTATTCAATAGAAACAGCAAAACTGCATGCAGAATTTTTGGCAAAGAATGAGAACAGAGCACTTTCATGAATGTGCTGAGAAAAATTATATAAGAAAATTTAGACACAGACACTTTATCAAGCTATAATCTCTGTTAGACTCCACCCCAACCCCTGTGAAAAGAACCACAAAACCCTATGACCAAAGCAAGAAGCACCTTGGTTTAACAACTCATCAGGCAGGCAGCATCCCCACTAAAACACACTGACAGAGCATTTGTTTGGTAATATTTGCTAGCAGAAAGCTCCGTGCAGGCACTTAGCACTAACACGGGGCTCCTCAAGGGTCTCACATCCTCGGGTCAGGCCCTGCAGGGCCTGCTTAGCGTGGATTCTGCTGTTGGCAGATATCACAAGCTATTTAAGGCTACAGACATTTTGCCCTGATCGGCCATGTTTTTTGTAATATTTACTTCTCGTACATATGTCTATAACTATGTATACGTCCCACAGAAGGTGAGGTTTAACAGGGTTAGCTTTGTTGGGGAAAAGGAGGTTTGGAGGAAAGGAAACAACTTTCATGTTTAGAAGATTTGAATCTAGTGACTGTCATAGGATGTAAACACTCTTCTGGGAGGGAGGCTTTTCGTTATGTTTCAGGAGAGCATAGAGTTTTGGAGAAAATCTGTATAAATAATCATCCCCCTGTCATTCAGCATAAATTTATGCACATGTGTGCACATAGTTATGTTTGGGAATACAAACTATCAAGTAGACATGCCACAGACTTCTAGCCAACCTTCCACAAGCACTGATCTCAGACAAAATCCATTCTATATTTAAATGTAAAGTTTATTGAATTTTAATTATTTTTGATCTGTAGACTGCTTTGAGGAAAATCCTCCAAGGTCAATAGCTTACAAATCCAATTGTAAAACCAAACAGAAGCATCAGCAAGGCCCTTTCCCACACGGACACCTGCCAAAGAGCTGAGTTCCCGACTTCTAGATTAGAATTCAACACTAAAGCCCATTCTAATATTAAAACCAGGTAATTCTCTATGTAGCATTAAATATGAAATAAAGAAAAAAGCTCTTGGTTCATTCTGCACATTTATTCGTGTTATGTGCATATGGCTCTATAGATGTAACAATGAATTATCACTTATTCATTAAGATCTTTATCTATAAAATTAACAAGCCACCCCCCTTTTCATTAGATCTGGGTGATGATGTTTTTTGTTTGTTTGCTTGTTTTAAAAAGTACTGATATTATTTTCTCTGAAGATGCTTGTGACAGAAAATTTGTTTTACCAATGCAAGGCTTTCCAGGTTAATAAAACTCACTTGGATTAGCAGCTCAACAGCAGCAAATATTTTTGTAAATGTGCATTCAATCTAACTTAATCATTTTATTTTACTGTGGAAAAAGTTACTCAAAAAAAAAAAAAGTCAGAATGTTCTTGATAAGACTAAAGTTAGATTTACACATATAACAAAAATTAAATAGGCCAAAGAATGCTCTGTAATGCTCTGAACATCCTTTACTTTCAACAATGTACTCAAGCGTAGGTGACACTGTATTGCTACACTGAGGAAACAGTCACTTGTCATTTTAAGATACAATTGTAGATTATTAATAAAATTATTTTAAATATACGAGTTAAATCCTTTTACCAATATACTGACATTCAGCTATCCGGTGCCATTTTTATAGTCCAAATAGATATGGTCCTAATTGCATAATGCCATTTTATCTGCTGAAGATAAAAGTGCCGATAAACAAAAACGCACATTAGGCAGGAGATTTTTCAGAATAGATTTTTTTTTTTTTTTAAATAACCCACTTGCATTAACAAAAGATTGCAATGGCTTCCAAATTATAGGGTGTTATTTTTAGTGGAAGTAGTTCAATATTCATATTGGAGCAGATGTAGCAGTTTAACAAAACAGCTCTTCAAATCCTGCACAAATTGAAAACAGGAAAACTGATTGCATTTTCTCTTATCACTTTCCTTTTCTGAATTGACACTTTTGGCCTTCTGAAAATTTACACATGGCTTTCATCTCAACAGCACCTGCTGATCAAACAGAAACCTAACATTTTCATGAAAATGGTATAAAGGACCAGTTTTCTTTTTACCATCTTAAAGGGCATCAGCAGTCCACTTGATGGCAACAATTGTTGAGTAGATGGCACACTCAGAATACATTTTATATTTTCATTACACTTACTCTTAAAAATGAGTTAAATCACCAGTGGCTCTTTCATATTAGCTCTTTGTCTGCTTTAAATTAATTTCAATCTCTACCTCTGCCTAACCCTGATGGGTTTCATTCCACAGTCTGCTAGATTTTAAAGAACATCTGAAAGACTTCAAAATAATAAAGAATGTTCTATGTTCTGCAACCACTGGGTCTTCTTTATATATGTGTTTATATCATATAGGTTAACGTATACCTTTATGTATACACACTAACATATTGCATAAATACTTTGCTTTTTACAATGCTTATATTGAGGTAAAAATACATATTTACCATTCCTTAATATTCTCACTGTATTGAATCCCCTGACCACCGTCAATACAGCATATTGAGGACAGAGAAACCCAAAGTGAATGTATGTATTTTAAAGTTGTTCTTTGTTTGCTTGTACATCTTCAGAGCGGGGGAAGGTCTAGCAGGTGCTTTGGAACTTGAGCATCAAGGCTGGGTTGAGATGCTGCCATTGGCAAATATGGCAAGCACACAAACAGCACAATCAGCAGTCCTTGGACTCTTCTTGAAAAAGTTTAAGGTATAAAGTCCTGTATATAAAATATGAAACATAAGTACCTTGTTATTCCGTCTGCTTCTGAGTCTGTAAACTCTGAAGTGCAGCAGCAGGTAACAAGGACCATCTTTCCTTGTACATAATTCTAGGTGTAATTAAAGATACTCCTGAAACCTGCTACGTGTCAGCTTCTTAACTGATAGAGCCCTAACCTCTCTGAAGTGCTCTGCTGCCATCCATTACCATTCTGCTTCAGTGATAAGGTATCCTGAAGGCAGAGATGACATACAGTAATATATGTGCCACTCCAGACAGTTGGTTTGTGAATTTCAGTGTTTCATCATGCTCACTGAGGCAATCACAAACCTGAAATGTCAATATGTTCAGTCAATGGAAGTAAAATAATGGGGCTCTATTGTCTTACCCTATCGATCTGCTGCTGTCAACAAGAATACATGCCCCCCTGGCTTTAAACAAATTTTAATTAGGCTTTTAGTTACTGGATCATATCTATATATCTATCTGCACAAGCACTTGACAAAGTGCAACAGCAATATAAATATTTCAAATTTCTGAATATATTTTAAAGCTAATTGTTTGATGTTGCTTTAAGAAATAATTGCTGATAAAGCCATTTGCTAAAACAATATGCACGCACACACTTAGCATGCAAGTTGTTTTAATGGTTGGCGAGAAATGAAAAATCATGCACCGAAGTCCAAAGGAAAAAAAGAAGAAAAAAAAGCCACATTTTCTATGTCTGCCATATTTTGAAAGTTGAGGAGTCCCTGCTGAAGCAACCCAGATATTTACACCATGATTACACACACAAGCATGACAGCAAGCTCCTGTCAGCATCCTCCCTCTGAGGAAAGCCACGCTTGCAGTAAAACAAACAAACAAACAAACACACCAAACCCAGCAGTGTAATTTCACGCCAGAGGGACACCACGGTTCATCTTGACCCCAGCTGCCACCACCAGCTGTCTAACAGCACTTGGGGCCAGAGCTGGGCCTAGGGTCTCCCCATCTGATAAAACACCCATGCAAGCCTCTTTCCCCCTCCGTCTACTGTTTGTAAAGCCATGCCTGTCACCAAGCTTTGGTTCCCCAGGCACGGCCTCCCTCCCTTCTCCTTGGTCATACCGGGGGCTGTGAAGCCAGGGGAATCCTGTGGAGGTGGCCCCAGGTGGCTATTACCATCCTGTGGCAGGGAAGGATGGAGGGAAGGATGAGAGCAGCAGCATGGCCTGGGCTTTGTGCATGTTAAATGCCCATGCAGCTTATTGGTGGCGGGGGGGCGGCTTGCTGTGGTTCGGTGTCCCTGTGAGGCAGGGGGGAGCGGGCCGGCAGTGTCTATCAGGAAGAGTGCATTATCAGCATGGCCCAGGTGAAGGCATGGTGGGTGTCAGGTAGCAGGAGCCATGCACCAGCCCCAGGGGGCATGGCTCGGCGGCCCCTGGCCTGAGTGGAGGTGAGAGGGTGGTGGTGCTCTGGATGCAACATCTATTCTTTTTTCTCCCTTGCTTTGGGCAGTCACCAGCCCACCTCCACTCCTAAAACTCTCCAGGACAAGGGCCTTGCCAGACCCCCTGGGACAAGCAGCACGGGGGCTCCCCACCTGAAGGCACCTTGGTCCCCAACAAAACAATGATCCCATGATGTCCTTCAGCCTACGTCCCAGGTGGCAGAAAATAGGTGCACCCAGGCAGGAGTGCTGCCCAACCCCATTTTGGCCAAATAGCCACCATAAGCCTGGCAATAGAGCCCCAACAGCAGCCCCAGCTGGCTGCAGGTCACCGTCATCCACCCAAGGATGAATGATAAGCCAGAGCAGGTCCTACAGCCAGCAGCTGAGATATTGAGAAAACATAAGTGTGTGATTTATGTTGACTGGATTCATCATAACTCTGTGTTATCATGAGATAATGAGAAGGGAGAAACAGACTGGCCTGCCAAACAAGGGCACAGCCCACCAGTAGAGTCACTGTACAAAAACAGTGTTAGTTGCTAAACTAACTCTGCACTTTCAGGTTTTAAGTTTTAAACGTTCCCCCCTAGGAATTGACATTTATTAGTTAAGGGAATGCATATCCCTTACACGTCTGTGGAAAAGCAACATGAAGGCTGCAGTGAGGACAATGACAGCACACTAGAGTGAAACAAGCATTGTTCAGTGCAGAACTCCTTCCAAAAATCACTCGGCCAAGATAGCAGTTTTTCCACAAGAAAAGAAATAAAGGGAATTTGACACATAATACAAAGTGAAAACCAGAACCTAGGTGGGGGAAGGGCGTGTGTGTGAAAATCATGTCACTGCAATGAATGTCAGATAAAAAGGGGTCTGTCACAAATCCTCCACTAATCCAATAATGCGAAAACCTCTTGGTATCACTGAGACATTGCACAAGGTAATTTTTTTATTCTTCATAAGGCACTCTATATGTTTAGCCTTAGAAAGACAGCAATTTGGTATATTTTCATATCATAAAACCAGGAATTTGATTTTCCTTTAAAGGTAAACTGGTTTTTATATTTAAAATTTACTATGAGCATTCCTCAGCCAGTATTTTTACCCTTAAGAAGGGCCACTTTTTGCTCAACTTCCTCCAGTTGTCAGTTGTGTGACAACCATATTTAGAGGTAATCAGACAGGTCATATTACAAAAGTTAGTCAACTCATGTGAAACCTTAGCCCTTACACTTAATGGTATGTACGATGCATTTCCAAAGAAAAGTGACTTAAATTAATTCAACCTGCAAAGTACCACAGAGTTTTCCCTATGTATGTGTTCTTTCAAAATATTGTGTACAAAAGAGAGATTGCTCTTTTTATTCTAAAGACGTTAAGGATTTTTTTCCTCGAGATATATATACACATATATGCCATGAACTAATTTAGGATCCATCAAATTCTCATCTTCCTGAGCCACAATGTGTCTTCTATGTTGGCCATCCCACCAGACAATTTTACTACTGGAGTCACAATTCTCTAAAGAAAAACTAATCCAGGATCCTTTCTAATGTAAACAGTTTGCTGCGAAAACACACATTTAAAAATAAAGCAATGTGTGGTAATAAAATAAATACAATCAGACTACAAATGTGTAACAGAAGTGGCGTTCCATAAGCACAGCTGTCTCAAAGTCCAAGCTGCAGGCTAGAAATCTTAATTTCAACTGACTTTCTCTTAATAATGGGTTACCTTCCTATAAAGCGTAAAGTCCATCTGCCCCAGGCAGATAAGTTTTGAAGCATTAAAATAGATAAAAATCTAACATTTTCTTTCTTGCATTGAATATGTGAATTCTAGTGTGCTATAATGTGAGAATTCCAACATATGACCATTATGGCATAATATCTCATAGCTCAGCTTGTCATTACTTCACTTGTAATTCTTATGTTAATTATGTTCATAATTACTATAAACAGATGTGGTAGAAATTCATGTGACCTTTTACTGCAGAATGCATTTCTCACTCTTTCCACTTTGTTTTAGCAATATAATATTAAATGAGAGGAAAGTATTTCTGACACACTCTGCGTGCATGTGTGTACATATTTAACATGAAACCATTTCTACCCCATATATTTCAGCCAAAGGACCACCTATGTGCCAGTACATTGACATGAAAATGACGGTAACTGAGAAGTCAACCTTGAAACATACCCCTAAAACACTGAGCTTAAAGTGAACCTTTTTGGCTAAACCTAGCTAAAGCCACAATTGAAGCCTAGGATATAAATGGAGCACTGCATTTTTATTCAGCACCTTTGTTAATGCAGCAGTATCCTGCTTTACAACTACAAGTACATGACAGCCATACAGCAATTTATTTTACTCACAGCCCAACCATCACCGTCTGTACACAAAACACATTTACAATAAAATCACTATGGATTTCATTAAGAGAAAGCCTACTCGAATTTCATTTCTTTGGACCTAATCTATAATTAGTGTGGACAGACAGGTGCAAACCCTTCTCCTCTACAGATGGCTACTGGAAATGGTGCAAAATAGCTCCTTCTGTTTAAACAACACACAGATAACCTGCTCTGCTCTTATCACTTACAATTACCTCCATTATACTGAACTAATGTTTACTTTAATAAAATGTCCACTGTTCTCTAAACGTTATTTGGAAACTTTCATATCAATGGCAGGGAAAAAAAAAAAAAAAAAAGGAAGATGGAAGTCAATGTCTTTCAGATGAAAATATTTTGAAGAAAAAAAAAATAAAAAGCCTTGTGAAAGGGCAGGATATTTTGACTTTGATTTTTACATCTGCTGATCATTTTTCTTTACCCATGAAACCACAGAATATACTACTTCCTGTTGTATTTATGCTACCATTTATTAAGCTAATCAAGTTTACAGTAAACAAGAACAAAATAACTGCAATTTTAAAGCAGTTCTATGAAGAAGTAACATTTATGTGGAAAAACAAGTCCCTTTACATTAAAAGTTCAGCATTTAACTCTTTTAGATCTTTCATGTGAAAGAAGGTGAAGGAAATGAAATCTGGAAGCCAATGTTTTAAGAATTTACACTTCCAGTCCTTACACTAAAGTCAGCATCAGTATAAACTTATATAAATATTCCAGGTTGCTATTAAAGGCTGTATGAAAAACAGCAGGCTGCTAAGTACATGGCTCAAAGTTTTTAAATATATTCTGATTTAAAATAATTTCTTTATGCAGGTTCTTCAGACAAACCATGAGAAATAACCTCTTCACAACACCAAGTTCACGTTTTATTTCAGCTGATAATGCTTCTTGATCTCTGCATGACAACTTAAGTTTCTGCAGAACAAAGAACATGATCTCCCCCCCAGTCTAACAAATCTGAAGCTCCTGCAATAGCAACATACTAATATCCTTATTCAATTAGCTAAAGATTTAACAGTAATGGACTGTGGCAAGTGGATTTGAAAGATGAAAATGACAATTGCAAGCCCTTTCTCCCATCACCCCCAATGCAAATACTGCAGATGCTTATTTCATCCAAAGTGTCTGGCAATGAGGGGTTTGCAGGCTGCACGGTACCTCAATGAAGTGAGCTTCGCATTCAATGCCTGTCATCTGAAGTTCGTTTCAGAGAAGTGAGAAACAGGATTTGACAGGGAAGAATGTCCTGAACTGACTAGCCACTGGCCAGCACTCCAGGTGGAGCTATTTTTCTCCCCTTTATTCTATAAACAATACTTCTAGCATAAAACTCCATGTGCGCGCAGGCATACATAGTGTTAAGCATATACAGATGAGATGCCGTGTGATGTTTTACTGGTCCATTATTTAGGCAAGAAACGAGTTAACGTTAAGGTGGTCAGAAATGGTAGAAGGCAATGTTTTACTTGAAAAGATTTTGGAAACTATTTAAAAGCTCGAAGCCTTTGAAGAAAAACAACTCGTGCAGCAGTTGCCAGGAAGCAGTGACCTAACACTGCTGTCTGCATTCCATTACAAACAGAATGGTTCTTGTCTCCTCCAGCCCGCTTCCACCGTCCTGCGACGCGGGGCCAATGTCTCGCCGCTATCTCCCCTACTCCTGGCCTGGCTTCAGCTCACCGGAGCATCTACAGGCTTACGGGTGGGGTAGGTTTATGGTGGAGCGGGTTTTTGGTGGGGCTCGAGGCTTTTCTTCACGCTGGTGTGTGATTTGAGACTTCTGTGACAGAAAGGAAAAGTGATGCAGGAATTGAAAGTAGCAGCAATTACACTGCAAGTTCAGATATGATATAACTGACCTGCAAAAAGTTGTCAGTTATCAAATACCGCAGCCTCCTAACTGAAAACCTTGACAGCGAGCCTGTGGTGTATCTCGCAGCTAATGAAGCCTTTGCCAACTTTGTGTTTTCACAGACTGCACGGTTATGAATAAGCCATATTCAGATCCTTTTCCTAGTATTTTTGTCGATTGAAGGGGAGCCCCAGAAACACCTACCGCTAAAACCAGACCGTGTAAACAAGATACACTAACTTTCTTAGCATTCGGCTGAGCTGAAGGAAATTCCCTGATCATATTGGATTTCCTAAGGAAATCAGCCCAGAATAAACTGAATGAGGTTTTCAGACTTCCCATGGAAAGGTCAAGCATCAGCTTTAACAACCATTAGAAACCAGTTTCAATCCGCTGAGTTACCCAGATTCACTGAAACTGTTATCAGAAGAGCAGAGCAGAAAACCTGGACAATAGAATTCAAATCTAACAACGCCTTTCATGTCTTGCCTCAAACTACACTTAGCAAAGTTGCTTATTTAAACTTCCCATCGCATCTGTCAGGATGCAGAAACAGAGGAAATGTAAGGCTACAAGGGTATAATTAAATAAATTATATTCACCCTTAGCCCTACCATACTGTGTTTACAAATACAATAATTATGTTTCTAGCTACATGTCAAAAGAAAATATTTTCTGAGTCCTTCAAAAAACATGCAAGTATAACTCTTAGTAGAAAATAAGTCAAAACAGATTAGTAGACCAAAAATGGGGAAGGGAAAAAATAATAATAATAAAAATCCTGCTTTGGTCAGCAACTCAGACCACCATCAGGGGATAAATCAATTTGCAGCAGCTGTGGACAGCCATTTAAGTCTGGGGCCTGAACAGATTAATTAGGGGAAGCGATGTTAAAAGTTAAAGGGGTCAGAGTTACATTAAGCACAGGAATATCTGCCGGAGCAAGCCCTCGGCTGTGCCCTCCCGAGCTTCCGAAGGGTCCCTTTGGGCAGTCGGGGGCCGGACGGGTGGCGCTGGCCGTCCTGGGGCGGCCGACACGGCTCTCCCTGCGGCTTTAGGGTTGCGCAGCCACCTTCACCCCTTGCCATGCCTGCCACCGAGGGCGACCTGCCTTCCTCTTTGCTCTGCGGGGGCCACCTCGGGGACAAGGCATGCCGCACAGCCAGGGCGCACCGAAGCGCTTCCAGCCCTGCCGCGGTCGGCAGCGGCAAAGTTGAGCGGCTCTTTTTAGGACGGGTTTTGCTTTCTGAGGCTCTGCGGATCGCAGCCCGAGCAGAAGGGGCAGCCCCGGCCAGCTCCCCGCCAGCAGCGGGCTCCAAGGGACGCCGCCACCCGGGCGGGCAGCGCCTGCCGCGGCCCCGGGCACCGCCGGCTGCTGGAGCGACCAAAGCCGGCGCCGAGTTCCCGGCTGGGGCAGCCCCGGCCCCTTCACCCCCCTGTCCTGCTGCCTACTTTCAGTTTCTCTCTAACGCTCTGCAGGAGCAAAGGGCAGTGACAAGCCAACCGCTTCTGCTTGCCTACAAGTCACACGCGGGTGCCCCGACTAAGGTCGCAAGTCCCTTCCCTCCGCTAGCCCCGGTGCGCCCAGCCTCCTAACTTTGGCAGTAACAAAAGGGTTCCAAGTCGCCCAAAAGTCCCAGGCTCGTTTGCGTGGCCGGGAGGGTGGTTTTCATCCTTCAGCCCCCCTATCGATGGTGTTTTACCAACGTATGGAATCAGACCCTTCAGCTCAGACAGAGGAGATGCCACATTCACATTGCATTGCAGTTTTGGAAATGCAATCCCTAACGCTGCCCTGTCGTTTGGGGAAGCGAGATAACTTGCAAAAATCGCTGTGCAATTAAAGGCGGCGTGCACAGCCCGAAATATTTCTTGCAAAATAGCCTGAAGTGATGTTGCCAGTGCTACATAATCCCGTGATTAGAATGGAACAACAACAGCAAAACACCACCAGAAATATTTCAGGCACTCCGGTTCACATTGGATAGCTCGGTCATCTGGCGACAGGGGAGGCAGGAAAAAAAAATAAAAGGAAAAAAGACGAGTCCTAAATCGAGACAGAAACCCTACGCTGCGTGCTTCGGAGGGCTGTTTTCTTGCAGGAGGGGGTGCTTCGCTTCCTGGGTTTTTGAGAGATCCGGGGTGCGAGCTGGCGAGCGGGGGGACAGCGGGTGGGAAGCTGCATGCAGAGCTAGCCGTGCCCGGCCCGGCGGCAGCCCCGGCCCGCCCGGGTTAGTCACAGCCCCGAGCAGCCCTAGGGGCAAGGAGAAAGGGAAGGGAAAGTGGGGTTCGGGTGTCTCTCCCCCACCCCCGACCCCAACCCCGGCCCCGCGCCCCGTACTCACACTGCAGAGGACCGGAGATTCCCACCATTCGCCACGGGCTGCGAGCTGCAAATAAAAGTTCCCGTCCTGCTCGGGGGAGAGCCGGCAGCCCCGGCTGCTGGAGGGGCGAGGGGGTGGGAAAGGGGAGAGCAGCGCGGCGCGGCTTCCCTGCCCAGTCCAGATGATCCACGTCCACAAAAGTCAAAACGAGCTGAGGAGAAACTCCAGCTGCTCTTCCCCCCTCCTCTCTCTCTCTCTCTCTCTCGCTTTCTCTCTCTCTCTCTCTTTTTTTTTTTTTTTTTTTTTTTTTTTTTAAAGGAGGATCAGCTCGAGAGAGAGCCTACTGGTTCCAAGGGAAAGCACGAGAACCAAAAAAATCAAGTCTCCAAGCCGCGATAGCGAACGCCCGGGTCCTTCTCCTCCTCCTCCTCCGCAGCCAGCCGTGATGTGGAGCGCAGGGAGCGGCCGCTGTCAGTGGCGGGGGCTCTGCTTGGCCCCGGGCAGTCGACGCATAGCTCTGCCCCGGGCGGTGCCGAGCCGGTGCCGTGCCGAGCCGAGCCGAGCCGTGCCGTGCCGTGCCGAGCCGCCCAAGGATGCTCCGCGCCCGGCTCCCCCGCTAGCAGGCACCTCGCGAGGCAGGCAGCATACTGCCGGCAGCCGGCCCGGCCCCGCTACCCAGGTGCAGGGGGGGAGGGCTTAAAGCAGTGGGAGGTGATAGAGGTAGGAGACATCTGTGTCGTGAGGAGGTTAGTGGGGGTCAAGTATATGTTAACAATAGGCGAGCGCGGTCCCTCTCGGGCAGCCTGCCTGCTCTTTCTTTCTCTCGCTCGCTTTTACCGGGTGGACATCTAACTTGCTCCCTAATGATGCCTCCCCGGCTTTAAGAGTCCAGACTGCCCTGCAGTAACCCAAGACAAACACTTTCTCTAGCCATCTGGAGAGCTCCTGGCTGCTCTGCCTGTGTCTCATCACTGTGTGAAGAGACAGCAGCGCTAGAAATCAAGCCACTCTCAGATCTACTCTCTAATCCCCTTCTGTTAGCTGATTTCCAGTCAGACTGTTTGCTTTCGCATTAGATAATAGCCTTAGAGAAAACAATTATCATTTTCTTTTTCCCTTTGTTTTTTGTTCTTTATAAAGTACAGTATCGGGGAAGGCCTTCCTCTCTCTCTCTCCCTCTCTCTCTCTCTTTTTAAAAGAAATTTATAGTCTTTCATGGCTTGCAGAACCCAGATGCAATTTCACACTTTCCTGGAAGGGGATTCTGGATTCTTCTAAATGCAGAAACGCGATCACAACTGCAGTGGAAATTAATTACTATCATCCACAATTAATAGAAGCTTGCTACCATTTGACTTTGTGTTTCATTACATAATCATTTCAGCAGGCATCCATATATTTTCCGATTCATCAGTTATTCCCTTCCATGTCTCTCAGAGAATATTATTGTCAGTGATGCAACCTACGGTGAACTGGTACTTGTGCTGTCACGCTGACACTGTATAAAGAAGGCATCTCCGTGGAAAAGAACATCAACTTCATATAGAGAGGAAAAAAAGTGTTTATTTATTTATTTATTTATTTTCAGGGTGAAGATAATTGATTGGATCTGTCAGAATGGCCCAGGCATTTACTTTTTTTTTTTTTTTTTTTTTTTTTTTTTTTTTTTCAGATGGCAAATGTTAGGTAAAAGCATTAGTGTATAATAAACTTCTCATCAGCCTGCATTGTTTATTGCTGTACGTACACCCATACGCACACACATACATATGCTATAGGTCTGATCTTGCAAATTTACAAGTGCCTAATTTTAAGCGCTTAAGTAGACCTATTGAATGCAAAGTAACTTTACATGCATTTACAACAGGCCACATACATGTCCTGGAAAGGACATTTGTGAGCATCATTTATCCACCTCTGCGATGGGCTTTGAAAATTTGGTTGACTCTGAAAATATGTTTAAAATAAGTTTTATGATCTGAATAGATCTACTTTTTCTACAGATATCTACACAGAGCTCTAATGAACAGATTGGCATAGCGTAATAAGGGGTCAAGTTTACCTTGAAGTAAATTCAGCTCAGCAGAGCATAAATCAGGACATGTTTTGTTATACAGTGATTTTAATTTACAAAGATGGTGAGAAGCCACAAGCCTGGCACTGATTTCTGATTTAAAACCTAACTGTTTTATAGCGGTCTATTTCAAGGCCAAAATAATTGGACAATCTTTAAGAGGTATTTTCAAATATTTTTAAATAATCTAAAACCAGCATCTTTTCCACGACTGCCTTTGTGTGCTGCAGATCTAGAAACTTTAGTTGAGCCTGCAGATCTTTGTGATATGATACTTTCATCCCCATTGTTGAATATGTAAGCTGAAAAATTAGTAAGAGATTTGCCAATGGTCACAGAGTACGTTTTGTTGTAGTGTCAGTCCTAATACTTAGTCCTGATTCTTAGCATAAAGAAAAAGAAAAGAAAAAAAAAAAAAAAAAAAAAAAAAAAAAAAAAAAAACACAGCACTTACCTCTGGCTTGTACCTTTAGTCTGAAAGATCAATTGACTTTCTAGGTATTATCTTCCAAAATAGGGAAGGAACATCATTTAGAAACTCTGGAAACTCTAATCTGAGCTATCAGCTATTAAATATCCACTTACAAATTGACTAAAGTTTGCATACTTATGTTTTCTCTTTCCCTAATGAGAATAATACAGAAATCACCTTTTAAAACACCAGCCCTGGCTCGTATGGCACACCATTTCCCATTGTGCCAAGTAAGGACAAAGCCTGCTCAGATAGCAAAGTGTAACAGAGAGCAGAAAATACAGACTCCCTCATGGTAGCTATACTTTCCCCAGACATGCTGGGAGAATAAATTGACACGATTCCTAAATCCTAAAAGATCGTAACCATCAAATATTGTCATTATATTCCAAAGCTGATGACTGAAGCCTGGCTTATTGCAAACTTCTCTTACCCATACCTTTTTCTTCTCTATATTTATTTCCTGGAGAAAGTAGATATGTTTTAGTGAAAAAGGAAAAATAAACATGTTCTTTGAAAGATGAATTCATGTTTCAGGAAGAAAAAAAAAATGCAGCCTCACAGTAGACCTCACAAATACTTGGTAACTTTACACCCTGCAGATTTTTTCTGCAGACTGTAGCTGCCATGTCTGATTTGACATATGAAAGATTTACACTGTGTATTGCTGTGTGACATTGTGTGAGAGAAAGGCTGGTAGAAGTATAGTTGCACATGGAAGTCAGAAATATCCTGCTAGGCTGTCCAAATCTGACTGTATTTTGATTGTACATAGACGGATCAAATGTTCAGAGCTGAAACATGGCTTGCTCTTTGCTGTGAATAATTATATTATGGGCAGTCATCTGCACTGAAATTCTTGGAACAGAATTTCTATATCAACTCACCTCACCGCTGTTTAAAAATAGAGACAAGTATATCCCTCCTAATTGTCACTGCCTTGCAACTCCAAGTGTCAAACGTTGTCACACATCCCTGTCCAGAATCTGCTCAAACACTTTTCCACTCAAACTGTGCAGACTTGAAGTCCACGCCTGTTTTGCCAACGATGTCTTTCTATTAAAGCAACTTCCATTCCTGAAAGGCTCATTTTCATCCTCCAGGAAGCATACAAGAAGCTCCCTGTTTGTTTCATTTGGGGCTGGATTAGGCCTTAGAGTATGTATGGCGGCTGGATTGTGGCTGCTGCAGCTCTCATTCGACAAGCACTCATTTTGACTGAGTGGCGCAATAAACGTTCATATAAAATTAAATAGATACAATGGTAAGCTGGATCTCTGACAGCTTTAATTTATAAGCCTTCCCCGTGCCTTTCCCTTGAATTTAAAAGTCTATTTTACATGTTAGCATGGGTCATGCTTTGTTTTCATCTCCTGCTTGTTGCACACCTTTTGCAGGTCTCATGCTCCAGAGGACTGCAGCGGGAAGGAGGCAGCTGCACAATGAGCATCAATGTTAACGGATACTTTCTTTGGAAAATCCTTCATGGTTTGGCCAGGGTACAGGCTAAATCCTGCCTTTACCCTGTGCATCAGGACAAGCGTTTGATAAGAGGAGCAGAAAATGTGCAGCAGCAGGATAGATCCACCCTTTAGTATGCAAAGCATGTCCACTAGGTGATGTACATGCTGCAAGAGCTGCCATATCACCTGCTTGTCTCCCTTCATGCTATTGTTTACCCTCTGCCTTTGGTCGTGATGAAAATGTATTAAGTTCCTTCTAAATCAAAAGAAAGAGGCTATCTACTTTCAGGAGTTTGCAAGCCCCACGCTGATGTATATTTTGATGTCTTCTCCTTGTCTGATGTGATAGATTTTAGCCTTGCTTCATGTATATTTATTTGGGGAATTCCTTAATTAAATTTTATGCTAAGGACATTTTTTGCATTCTTCTTTGCCTTTTGACATTGTCAGAACTCCTAAAAACCCTTTACTGTCACACCATACTGAAGTACTTTGCACAAGTATATATGCACTGTGACAGAGAAAGAAAAGCTGGGTTATTTTGGAATGTGTAAGCAAAAGATCACATAAGCAAAATTTATATATTGATGGTCATTTGCAGGAATGCCAGCTTTGTCACAACAGTCACTTATTTTCAGGGAAATATGGCTTCTTATTTAAAAAAAAAAAAAAAAAAGTCTTTTCACAAGAAAAAAATCTACTGGTTAAATATAGCAGCATCAAGAAAAAGAGGGAGAAAAGTGTTTTGATAACTTTCACAGACACAAAAAGCTTATCTTGTCTTTCTCTGTTTCATATGATTTATTTATACAAATAAATATATGTTAAATATTTATTACATGAATATTTAATCTTAAATGTATTTTAAAATAGAAAATATTTATTTTTAGTATTGAGATTTTTTTTTCTCTGCTGAAAACAAAATGATAGGTTGCATTGGAATAATGCAGGCTCAGAGCTTCTTCTGTAACAAACGCAAAAACACCAAAATGAAAAGAATGAATTCCATTTTCCATCAGTGCCAAAGAGCAGGAAACATTTTGCTGTTGAGGTTCCTGGAAGCAATAAGTGCTGTATTAACTGCCATGCAGCACACGCACACACTCACACAGGGTACCTCACTGAACCAGGAAAACCATTGCCCTAACACACATGCATCCAGTTCCTTAACTTCCCACCTGCTGAGCAGCCACCTGCAATAAGCAGTTGTGGTCAGTTATCAGACAGGAATAAAATAAGCAGCCACAAAGCTGTTTACCTAAACACCATGAGAAATCCCCCAAAAGCTGAGCTGCAGGCAGGGTTGCTCATGCAACCTCCAAAGGCCAACAAGTTCCCTAAATATACCTACTGCTTAACAGCAAGCATCTGCAACATACATAATGGTGAGCATGAATAAAATACTCGAAAGTAATGGATCCAAGGTGCAGGAGCTTGTCCAGGTTTTCTTCTGTGCTCCTCAGTGATAGGTCTCCTAAAAAGTCCAGTAGCAGAAGGGTAACAACATAACTCTCTTATCTTTTCCACTGACGTGTTGACAGGACATTATTCCACTTACACATGAGTTTAAATTGGGAATATAACTGTGTTTTCCTGCTGGCTACATCTAAGCAATATACTGACAGGGCTGCTGGATCGAAGCTCTGGCTCATTCAGATTTCATAAAGTGAAGTGAAGTCCTCTTTTGGGATAACAGATCTCCAAATCTCCAACAGCAAACGAAACCAAAGTGGACTAGTTGGGAACTCTATTAATATTATGACCTCAGGATGATGCAACTGAAATCACATTTTCTATTCCTCCACAATTACTGTTTATATTTACATCAAACCAAATTGAACAAATATATATTTTAAAGCCTACACCTGGGAAACAAAACAAAACAAACAAACAAACAAACAAAAGACGGTTCTTGAAAGCTGTTTTTGTTACAGTGATTACTTCAAAATGTATATGTTTGTTGTTTGTTTGTTTGTTTGTTTTTTAATCTGGAAAACTGTGTCAGATATCCATAAATAATACTTTAGAATATGCTTAAATAAACTATTCTAGTTTCCTTTACATTGTATTTACAATCATGTACATACCTACAAGTTTTGACTATTTATATGCTCACAGTTGAATTTATACTTTGCCTTGCCTTTGTGATTATTTTATAATCCACAAGATAATAATTTAAAAATCAAGGTTTAACTACAGTGTAGTGCACCACTTAAGCTGGGAAAAAATATTAACATAAAGTAGGTATTTTATTTTATTAAAATAAAATAAACACCACAGCAAACAAAGTTGATACTTCAAAGTTTCAGGCTGCTGTGGAAAAAACTCAGCTAGATAATAGATTCAGATATTACTTCACTTGTTGGACTCTATTTAAAGCCTGGTTTATTTTTAGAAAGAAACTGATGAAATCTAGTTTGCTCAGGAATAGTTATTTGCAGATCAATAACAACTTAAAATGTTGTCTCATATGCACATCATTATAGGGAAGATGCTTTGATACATCAGTCACTTATTACATCTGCTCTCAGACAAACAGGAAAAGTAGCAGTACGGAAAAAAAATGGAGTCTTATAGAAGACAGAAGCCATTTTTCCCCTTTCACTGACAAAAGCTTTTTTCAAAAAAAAAAAAAATTAAAGATGAAAGTTAAAAGGATATTGGAAATAAATAAACCGTAATGCAGAGAGGGCAAAGAACAGTGTGAGAAATACTGTTTATACAACAAAAAGGAAATAAGCTTAACACTTTTAACTCTACGTAGTGCTATTCAAAAATGTACATTTTAAAGGGGAAGTAACAAAGATGCTGGCTGTGAATGAATCTGCCTAAGAAAACCCAAGATATATGGTTAAAAAATAAAGCTAAATTCAGCCACCTTTAGCTGAACAGAGTAGCAAGCAGTTCTGATATGTTCTCTGTCAGCTCATTGGAACTTTCCTTGAAATAAGGTGCTGCTGCATGTGTCAAAATCTCATCCAAAGTGCCATTATAATTTATTGCCCGTCTACAGAAACAACCTGATTCTGTCTCACTGAAATAACTGACGTGTTTGGCCACTGATTTCCTAGGAAAGGATCATAACTAGAACGCTCACAGACCTTATTGCTAAAAATACTCTCCTTTTCAAATCACATGTTTTTAGCTCATACTTCTTCCCTTCTTCACAATTACTTGCCTTTTAACCATGGGCAAAAAAGTAAACAGTATGTGTTTGATAGTTGCATCCTACATAACAGAAACCAAGTAAGTCAAATTTAGAAGGCCTTTTAAAAAAGCTCAGAAGTAGAAACTATCTTTAGACTACAAGACAAAAACATGTGAAAACGTGTAAAGGACTAATTTGCCTTATTTGACTTGCATTTGTCTTGCACAACTTGACTGTGTCTCCAAGCCATCCAAGAGATCCAAGAAGAAGAGACTACTGAGCCGCTTTCATCACCATCAGGACTTGGTGCTGCCAAAGATGCCCCTGCCACCTTGCAAGCAGCTTGAAGAACTTGACATACAAGCCTTTTGGAAAGTTCCACAGTACAAATGCACTGTTTCTGACTAAATATTTACATTTCTGATATCACTCTGTTATCTGAGTGGGAAAGGGTAACAATATCTACATTTTAGAGAAGTACACAAGTGGAGGTTGGCTCTTGGTCTCATAAGCGTGAGATTTCCTGTGCCAGCAGCTGAAGAGAGAAGTTACAGCAGGTTCTGCTCTTCAGTTCTGATGGGGAAAATCTGCAAGGGAAAGAAAGGAAGAAAGGAAGAAAGGAAGGAAGGAAGGAAGGAAGGAAGGAAGGAAGGAAGGAAGGAAGGAAGAAGGAAAGAAAAAACAGATTTTAAATTTGAGGTAGAGAATTCTTTTATATGTGTTTGGTAATACAGCATGATGTTGGGGTTGTCCCAGACCTGAACCAAGATAATGCAAGATAATGTGCTCTCCTTGCTGCTCTCACAACTGTTTTTAGCAAGCTACAGGCATCAGTCCCATTCTCTGAGCAATGAAGGCTGGATGTGGTGTTTTGGAGGTTGTTCCACATCAGAAAAGCTATTGAATTAGTCTTCACAAGAATTGCATATCTCACAGAACATCAAGCTCAATATGTATACTATATGTATACACATATACTCATATACTTTATATATATACTTGCTTTTCTATGGTCCACTGACTTGTAGAATGAGTGGGATGCAGGATACCTCACCACTTAAAAAAAAAAAAAAGATAGGCAGACAGATAGAAAAAGGCAAAGACCCAACCAAACAACCAGAATTTTTCCTCCTTCACACCCTGCTTTAGCTATTCTTCCCAAAGTCTTCTAAGGAATGTTGTATATGAGAGCTCTCTGATTTTGTTTTTTCTTTTATTTCTTTGTTATCAAGAGATTTATGATTTTACTCCATGGTTTTGGAGCTAGTTGCTTGGAACTAATATACAATATTCTGTGTCACTGCACTGCATATGGGTAAATATCAGTGTCTGTAATGTATCCTTTGTAATAACTTAATTTCTAATATGCAAATTATAATTCTGAGAGATGAGATACAGGAAACTTGAATTGAGTTGTTAATTAGAGACAATTAATCTCAGACTTCACAGACCTCTCTGCCTACTGAAACAATGGATGGCCAGGATAGTGGTCAGTCACTGAGAAATAAGTGAGCTAGCATTGTTAGATCACTGCAAATACATTACCAATTGTCCATAAGGCATATACAACTGTCCAGTTTCTGCAGTGATGTGAATTGTCAAAAAGCACCAGTTTACCCTGTGGCCTCAACAACCATTTCTACTGACAAACTGATCTCCATAAGTTTCCAGCCTATTTTGCAGTAGGAGAATATGTCTTTATTTCCAAGGCATGAATGATCTCTACAGTCTAAACAGTACTTTATTAATAACATGGGTATCATGAAGCTGTCATTAGACATTATCAAGACCAAGAATATACTGTATTGTTCTTTTGTGCATCCATATGGTTTCCCAATATTCTCCCTCTATTGGATTGTGCTTGGTTTTGGCATCTGAAAGCTATCCGGAACAATATGCTACAGGTTTCCAATCATGTCCATGTAATTGGAGTAGCACCATACCAAGACCATAGCTGCTGGCATCTGCTGAAACAGCTGTAGACTTAGAAACATCACAAAATGCCAGAACTGAGGATGTAGTCACTACAGTCTTTAAACCCTCAAAAGCACATTCCCGTTCTTTATCCCATTTCTTTTCAGTGTCTTTTCTAAGCAGTTTATAAAAGAGATTGGCCTTTTTAATGAGAGGTTAAGTATGAATTTGCTTCAGATTTTATCATGATGATGAGCTACGCTAGTTCTGATGCATTTTTATATGGTGGTATTTCAAATATAGCCTTGATTTTTTCCTGCCTCCATTTTATTCTGTGTCAGTCATATACACTGACACAGACTGCCATAGCCTGTATTTTCCTCTTTCTATCAAGCAACTTCTGAACTTGTATTAATCTTTATGTTTTAAATGTGTCTCTAACTCTCGATAAACTACAATTATAACATCTAAGGCGTTAAACTTCTAAACTTCTTTGGAATAATTCAGACGTATCCATAATGCCAAACTGATTGCCAATACTGTCTTTTCTGAAAAGAGACATCATTTCAGCATTGTCATGATGAAGTGGATCTTGTACAAATCTTTACCTGCATCTTGCAAGGACACTGGCTAATCATTTGATTCATAATTATATCTTCCTGCTGACAAGAATAGACCAAGGAAAGAACTATTAAGTCTACTTCTGTGATACTTTCACAATTGGTAACAAAGAAAAAGACCAAAATATCAGCTCAGTTTCCTAACATCCTGCAGAGATTTCTTTTGAACTATGGGAAATACTTTAAGCATGAGAAAAAAATATATTACTTCAATTGGGTTAAACCACTTTTTTTTTTTTTTTTTTTTTTTTTTTTTTTTTCTGAATTTGACAGATTTCATCAAAATGGCCCTGATTCTCCTGTGTATTGTGCAAAACCTTCTTGAAAGACTGGCTTATAGTGATGGTAGATGTGGATGGTCTTTGCCAAATCATAGAATCATAGCATTGTAGAATGTCTTGGGTTGGAAAGAACATTAAAGTTAATCTAGTTCCAACCCCCCTGCCATGGGCAGGGACACCACCCACTAAATCAGATTGCCCAGGGTCTCATCCAACCTGGTCCACAGCTTCTCCAGGCAACCTGTGCCAGTGTCTCACTACCCTCACAGTGAAGAATTTTCTTCTAACACCTAATCTAAATCTCCCCTCATTTAGTTTAAAACCATTCCCTCTTGTCCTGTCACTATCTGACTGAGCAAAAAGTTGCTCTCCATCTTCCTTATAAGTCCCCTTTAAGTACTGAAAAGCCACAGTAATGTCATCCCAGTCTTCTCTTCTCCAGGCAGAACAGCCCCAGCTCTCTCAGCCTTTCTTCACTTGGAGAAGTCCTCCAGCCCTCTGATCATCTTCATGGCCCTCCTCTAACAGATGGCCCATTCTAACAGATCCACATCCTCATTTCCTCTCCTCTTCTTTCCTCTCCTTTCCTCACCTTTCCTCTTCTTTCCTCTTCTTTCCTCACCTTTCTTCTCCTTTCCTCACCTTTCCTTGTCTTCTTTCCCCCTTTGTTTTCTTTTGTTTACTCACTTTTTCTTTTCTTTTTGTCTTTTTTATCTATTTTTCCTTCCTTCCTTCCTTCCTTCCTTCCTTCCTTCCTTCCTTCCTTCCTTCCTTCCTCCCTCCCTCCCTCCCTTTCTCCCTCCCTCTGTTCCTTCCTCCCTCCCATCCTCCCTCCACTCCTCCCTTGTTTTCACCTTTGCTCTCTCACTCCCATAAGTTCTTATCGCTCTGCCAGTTATCCCACATTTTTTTAATTTACCTTGCCTTTCAACTGTAAGATTTCCATGCGGTGTATTTGTCAGTTCTTTAAAATCCTACATGTCAGGCACTCTCTGATATATTAATTTCTGTTGCTATCAAAGCCACAAGTCTCTCTGTATTCATTTTGAATCTATCAAGACTTAAATCACATCAGAATGTGCTTATCAAACATGTTAAGGGCAATGTCTTAGCAGCACCTTCCTTTAGAAGGACAAATTATTTATAAATATTTTCTGCTTCACTTCATATTGGATAAATTGGCATGTTATATCAGTGGTATATCACCACTCTTTGCACTAAAGAGTATGTCTCTGCTCATTGTGCTAAGTTTTTTGTAGCACTAATTTCACACATGCCATTTGATTATAATCGCAGCTGGAAATCTGGACAGCATTACATTTTATTTCATAATTAATTTCTGATATGGTGTCAGAAAGCAGTGTAAAAAGAGAGGAAAGAGCTGCTCTGTTTCACAGATGTAACATCCAGAGGCCAATGGTAATGCTGGGGACAAAGTTCAGTGTGGCATAATGGTCTTCCTTAAAAAAATAAAACACTGTGATTTACAGTTCTTTCCATAATCATACTCATGCTTCTGGCCTTGAGAACTAGGAACTACAACTTGTTTTGTTAATATTTGCTAGTGTTTCTCCTTACTAACAAGTACTTACATTTCCAACAAGAATCAGAGTAACAGAGAACAAAAGGACTGGGGAAAAAAAAAATTATAAACCCTTCCCTCATCTCTTCTGCCAGTCACACAATAATTGTTTTATTCTTAACAAAAATATGAAACCTGCCACAGTTTATATATCAGCACTTTGGTTAGATCCTGCACTGGATTCCCAGTGTCAAGGTCACAGGGATCTCAGCACAAACCTACCTGCCAAAAGCTTCTCTCCAGTATCAGCCAAGAATATCCAAGAGCGATCCTGCTGGTCCTCCCTAGTTCTAACAGTAATGTCTTCCAAAATAACCCCTAGTGCAAATCCCCTTAACGCAGGTAAGGATTTGGGGCTCTACTGTCCACAGCCAGAAGGGTTGGAGCTCACTGTCAGTGCTGGTCAGCAGATCCTTTCTTATAAACTGCTTGGAACAGACACTTGAAATGGGATAAAGAAGAGGAATGTGTTTTTGAGGGTTTTGTCTATTGACTACCTCCCCAGTTCTGGCAATTTATGATGTTTCTAAGTCTACAGCTGCTTCAGCAAATGCCGAAGCAGTGTTTGCATCACTATAAAGGCACAACAAGACTAGCATCTCCACTCTGCTCTGCTGATACTCTTGGTTTTATCAGGTATCACTCTACCATTCTTGATATAGACAAAATACTACAAGAAAAACAGTACTTTCACCTCATCCAACAATAATCTTCCTTCCACTTTGGGACCCAGACTTCATCACCTAAGCAAAGACAATTTGCAGGTAGTTAGATTACCCCACCCACAGCACACACTGCGGTAGTGTCTGTTGTCTTTCAGAAATATGGTCCTGATAACAGTACAGTATCACTTACGTGTGTTGAAATATGACCTAATTTAACAACAACAACAACAATAAACTTTGCAGAAAGTAATATTTAGTAAATATACAGATAAAAATATAAAGAAAGGTGTCTGTAATGGATCTTCCTACTAAGGGGAGCAAGGAATTCCCTCCATTCCCCGCTGTGCTTACGTACGGAGCTTAAAATCACAAGGGAGAGGAAAAGGTCCGTCACCTTGTTTATTTCTGTACATATTAGCTTCCTACACTAGGTGGGAAGTTCTTGCAGACTGAGTGTCTTTCTCTGTAAACTGATTTCACCACTTGGATGTTATTATAAAACACTGTAGCAATGGTATCTGTAGCAAAACTATCACAGATCATTTCAAAGGGTACTCACACTATCAACCATACTATTTTGAATCGTGTGCTTTTTTTCAACCACTCAGCAGAATTGGCAAGCATAGCTTCTTTATAAAGGAACAAGAATAGATCTGTTTTTGTGGCAACTGTGGTACGGAAGAAAACTAGAGGAAATGATTCACAGGCTTTCTGATAAGTACAAAGTGTTTATAATGGTATCGTGTCATAAAGTGCCCGATTACAAGATTTAACATAACAAATATTTTCTCAAATTCTCTAATGATTATAATAGTGCTTTGCTTTTCCACAGTGCTTTTCACTAGTGTACTTCACAAACCAAAACACCAGTGAGTGGGTGATGAAATGGGGTCCTGGGTGAATAAGAGAGACAATTCACCCCAGTATACACACTGTCAAGTCACTGGCAGCACTTGATTGCTGAAGGACAAGTTGAATGCTTTCAGCCCCTGGCAGCACAGCCAGACTCCCAACCCATCTCCACCCATCAGATGCAGCCTTATGGTAGCTTGTGATGGAGAACTGCAGAGGAAGAAATCCATTCTTCCTTCAGTAATGGACTTTAACAGTAACAACTCACCAGCTTTTCTTCTCAATGACAGAAAAATCTGAAAAGAGAAAAGAAAAATTAGAAAATGAAACATATACCTTCCTTAAGTCCTGCTAAATGCACACCAACTCTGTGACATGCAAGTGAGTTCTTCACTGGAGGAGCTTTGACACAGAACCACAAATGCAAAGGGATTGTTCGCAGCTGTGTCAAGGCACACCTTCCTTCAGATGGAGCCTGTCTCATTTTGACCAGTAAAATGGTCAAAATTGGGAAACCTCTCCAAACCTCTCCAAAAGATTTGAAATCAGAATGAATATCACAGAAGCAAAAATATTCTAACATAATAGGTTTCTTTCCAGAGTATTAATCAGTCAGCCTTAAAGAACCTTAAAATATAACCTATTATTAATTTGTGTTGTGGTAAATTTTGGAACACTAATTATTTAATATTAAGATGCAAGAAAAGTACAACAGTCCACATCTGTAGGTTTTGTATTTTTTTTCCAACAAAATGTTATAATATCGTCTATTTTTGTTGACATTCTTTTAATTTATTATTGTTGTTGTTATTGTTATTATTATTATTATTATTATTAGTAGTAGTAGTAGTAGTAGTAGTAGTAACATAGGGCACAAATATCCATTGTGGATTTCTCCCTGATTTGTAGTACAAAAGTATTTTGAAAGTGGTCTGACACAAGTACTACAGCTACAGGCCCCTACTCTTTTAGCTGCGAAAGGGAAGCAGCAGTTTTCCCCACAACAGTGTTATCCCAGGCTGTACCAGAGCTCTCACACACACAGCATGGCAGAAAAGTGCTCAAATTCTTTTCTTACTTCTCCCCAAGTAAGCATAGAATGATATTCCCAGCCTGACCTGAAAAATGCAAGTCCCTTTCTACTTCCCCAGATTAGCTTCCATATTGCATTTGATCAGATGTATGTTGGTCTTGGTGTATTTATGGTCTCCTTTGATATCTCCTGGCTAATATATATATATATATATATTTGTATACTATGCAGTCAACATAGCAAAAAAAAGAAAAAAGAAAGAAAAAAAGAAAGAAAAAACACAAATTAGAAAAAAAAAATCTCACACAAATGCTTGCTGAGGGTCTGGTTAAGGGTCTGACAGTTTCAGAAAAAAGACAGAGAGCACGGCTTACTGATAAAGGACTTCTCAAAGTTGGCCACTTCAGTACATGGCTACTCTATTTGTGTAGCCATGTGCTCACTTCTGACATTCTCTAAGCATGGTCCAAGCCAGCCTAACCTTGGCAGTCCATGCATGATCTGTCACCTGTTTTGGTGGCATCAAATTTTGTATCAATTTTAATTTGAGCTTCTCTGTTTTGTTTTTTTTTTTTCCTCTTGAGTGCCTCTGGTTTCTTGATAATGCATCTCTTTCCTTGATGCCTTTTCTTCCCTGCAGTTTCATTTCATGGCACTGTTTTGAAACAGATGCTCTGGCTACTTGCACAGTTAGTCCTGCCAGCTTCATGGTTCTTCCTTGCTGTTTTTGACTGTAACCCTCAATTTACTAAGGCCTAATTGTAAGAGAGAATGTGGAAAAAAAAAAGAACAAGTAGGCAAAAGATAAAATGTAATGTAAGAAATTCAGCATATATTTTCTACAGCATATTTTATTTTTTAGTAATACAAATTTCTGTTTCCATGCTTTTTGTTTGGGGTGGAATGAAAATATATTTTTTCTATAACTTATTTTAAAATGATCTATCTTGTAATACCAAATATCCAGGGAGAAAGCTGAAAAAATATTTTTGTTCCTCTTCTGCCCCTTAAATGTTTTACTTCAGAAATATTAACATGGTTGCAGCAAGCTAGGTGCATAAACATGTGTTTCGAAAACACAAATAGATTACCTTCTTTAAGTATAAAATTATATAATGTCAATAATACATCAGTGAAAACTCTATACTCAGGATGTCTGAGAACCCAGCTATGAACTAGGTATCTAGTTTTAGGCATCCGGATTTTGCATTTTCTGTTTTAGTTTGTAATACATGCAAAAGTTTCTCATAAGAACAATGGAAAAGCAAGTAGTTATCTATAGTAATTTTACACTTGGAAAGTCCTTGGATTTCAGCATTTGTGATTCAGCTTTTATTATTAAAAGATATCAGTACATTTGACTGTAAAATGAGATATGGTTTCCTAAAAGAAGTAAACTGGATTAGCAAGCTCTTAGCAAAACCTGTCCACTTCATATTTCCCTTTCTGTGAACTCCTTCTGTCTTCTAAGGAGAAGAAATTAGCTCTCTAGACAGCATTTCAGTCAGTGATTTCCAGGAAAGTCAGCTCCTGTGCCAGAGAACATCTTTGTTCAACTGTTTTCTTTAGCTATTGGAATTTATAATTCCTAATGCTAAAGGTTGTTGGTTGCATGTAAGATCATTCACTGGTTATAATGCCATTACATAAAGAACACTAAGCATGCTTCTGTTGATTTCATATAAATTGTACTTCACCTTGATGATTAGACATGACATTACAGGGAGACAAAAATGAAGTGATAAAGACAAAACCCTGTGTTAATTACCCTGGAATTACCTTTCATAACAATATGTACTCTAATACAGCAATAGTGGAGAAGTTAAAGTGAGGCAGATTTTAAAAGTTTAAGGCAGTAAGAAGACACAGCACTGTGGTTCTATTAGCTTTAAACTCTTTAAGTCCAAAGAGTGATTTGAATGCCACCAGGAATGTTTGTCAAGACAAAATCAAACTCTTAATGGTTGATGTGGTAAAATAAAGTAACAGATAGCACCAAAGTTCACAGATTATTCAAAATTCCTACACAAATATGATTTTTTTTTTAAAGATTATGCCTTCTGTTATGAAAACTGCAGTGAAATAAGAATATACATATAACTGTGAAATGTTGTTTGTAACCCTCAGTATATCAAACTTCTTCAGGTTTCATTAATGTGGGTCAATTTTTCAGTAAGCCTGGAGAGATTTAAGACCATAACGTTATGAACATTATGAATGCCCTAATAATTCAAGTATGATTGATGTTAAGATAGGTTGGATGGTTTTAACCTCAAACCAAAAAAAGGGGCTTTTTTTTTTTTCTTTTTTTTTTTTTTTTTTTTTTCTCCCATATTCCACCCCTCTGCAATTTTGGATTTCTTTCAAAGCTGAAACGTGGGGCAAAACTCCAGAGTCCTTCTTTGTGTTCTCTTGACCTTGGACCTATTGTGTTACTATGTCATGAGGCAGAGCAGTCTAATAAGTTAATTCCTAGAGCATTTGTTGATGATAACCATGTTACAAGGAAGAGAATAGCCCCGGCCAAAAAGAAATTAGAGGAGCATTTTCTAGGGGGACTGATCCCTTTGGTAGGATATGATGGATTTAAAAATGGATTTTAAAAATCATGGCATAAAAAGTGACTCTAAAAAATGGAAGAAGTTTGGCTGGGGAGGAAAATCTGTATGCACAAAAAAAAAAAAAAAAAAAAAAAAAGACTTGGTAAGAAAAATTTCAGCATATTGCCTAACTTTACTGTAAAACAGATATTTCCATGAGAGGAAACAAATAAACAAATTCATTAGTCTCATTATATGGGTATGGATTCCAGAACGAGCAGCTACAGTTGAAATACCCCCAAACCCCACATCTTTGTATCTCAGATGAATTGGTCAATGGTAGGTCCACAAGCTAGGCTGAAAAGCTGCAAGCAAGCCTGGATAGTGATAAATGCTTAACTGCAAACAGGTCACAGTTTGTCATGCTATTCACTGCCATTGTGAATTTCTGCAGCTTTAAATGGTCTATATTTTACTTTGAAACCTTAAACAACAGAAAATGTCAGGTTCAAGTATATATTCTCTGATTTGAGTTGCAAATGGCCTTTTATACCTACAGGCACACTATTTTGATAGAACCTGTAAAACACACGTACGACATGACATATGAAAAGAGTGGAAAAAATAAATGTCATACAATTGTATTCTGCACTCTTGCTGAAATTTCAGCTTTTCTCAGAATATTCCCAGTCAAACATTAAAGTTTTCTTTGGAGTATCACAAAGGGTTAAGGCAGTTTGTTTGGCATTAGATATTTGTATAATGAGCTTTTACTGAAGTAATTAAAATTTGTTTATAATTAATACAGATGAATTGGTTTCTGCACAATAATAGTTAGGAGATTAACAAAGGCCACATTTTGGCAACAGGACTACATTCTTTTCCAAGTGCTGTGGGACTTTATCCAATGAATGTCTGTCCAATCCGGCTGATTCTTCAGAGATGCCATATGGCACTGCTATGCATTACAATTTTTTTTCTAAAAGGCAGCCATATGACATAACTGATCTTCAAAACGTTGTCAGAAGGCATTACCTAGGTAGGCTGCGAGCTGCTTTCCAAAAACTTAGCAAGCACAGGGGCTATTAATTATGAGCAAAAGAAATGTGCACACACACGCTGGAAAGTTGGCATCCTTTCCTCTCTAGTCACAGCTGAGCATCTCTTAAACTGCTCAAGCTAGGAAAGTGAAGAGGGTTCTATCTTTCTTTTTTTTTTTTTTCCTTTTTTTTTTTTTTTAACTTCACACATCTTCCTCTAAAACATTAATGCAACAATTTCACAATGGTTGTCTCAGAAACATCAGTTCATCTGACCCCAAGTGCCCATGGATGTCTTATTTTACCGGTAGCATGTGTTCTTACACTAACTCCACTGCTTTCACTAGCACATTTTCTTAGATCAAGAAATTGCCGCCTTTCCACACCCCCACATATGTCCTCTGAAATCAAGATGATCTGAATTATCCTTAAAGCCAGCTATATTATTTGTTTTTTATATATATTTGCCTGTTACTTGTTATAGCGCTTGCCTTCATGGTAAAGTGACTAAAAGGTCCACGTGTCTGCATTAGTTGTTTTGAATGATGTCATGAATGATAACTGAAGACTTTGATTTTCCTCCTTGTCACAACACAGGAACTCTGGTATCATTATGGGTGTTTCATGCAGCCCTGTTCTTCTCTAGTCTCCTTACTAGCTCAGTGGGCACTACAGTGTTCATTTTCCTCTGCAAAAGCTACCAAGCTGTTCAGCTCCCACTGCTAGGGATTTGGCAGGTCTTCTCAAACTTGCCCTGGGGACCTTTGCAGTAGTTCTCAAGTCAGAAAATTTCTACAAAACTCGGAATGGGCTATGGGTTTGTCTGCAGTGTGACCCTTTAATACTGATTTTCAGAAATCTTTTCTAATCTACTTTCGCTTATAGGCAAGCATTTTGCCTTTAGGTTTTCCTCTTTAGAGGAAATATTTTTTCATATATTTACTCAGGGGTTTTTAATAAGACATGAGTAGATATTGAAAATCCTCTATTTAGAATATGTTTTGAATTGGCCTTATATTTTGCACATTGGAAAATGGCAAAGAATTACCATGATTGTTTTTTCATATCTGAATATGCACCATTGAATGTTGAAATTTGCCCTTGTAACTGTTTCCCAGAGATGTCTCACATGAAAACTACCTGAGATAGTGATTTTGGTCATGGCTACCAGCATGTAGGTAAGGAGCTCAGTGCTGGTGGAACAGCTTGTGACATTGGTGTAAAGGATTTATCAAAACAGTACTGGATCAAAAGATGGTACCATACAGAAGGCTTTTAATAACATTACATGATTAGGTTTCCTAAAGTGCTCAGCAGCAGTGTGCGAGATACACAGACTTTCTTTTTCCTTCTCACACTACACTTGTGAATTTGTAAGTGGAAAGAGTTTCTTCTTCATTCTGTTTGAAAGCCAAGCTAATAGCTGCTTGGAAAGCTTGACTATACTGATGGCCATTGCCCTGAAGAAGCTCAACCATTTTAATTTATTGGACATTTTCTGCAATGAGAAGTGGAAATTTGGTTCCTCTGGTCTATTTGGGCAATGCTATTCATTCAGACATTGTGGAAAATGCAGTTTCCCTAGAGAATATTTTCCTGGTCACCTCAATGGGACAACATAACTATTTATTTTTTCCCTGAACACATTGTAGAAAAATGGAATATACATTTAGGACTGGAGGGAGAATCTGACTATTACCTTTGAATTTGCTAGCCTCAGTGCAGATTCCTGCTGGAGCCAGTTGTTACTTAGAAACCTGGAGTCAGGCAATTACCAGGCTTCAGGTTGGAAGATGGTGACATCTGTGAGCAGTACATGTTTTTATGTTTTGCTCATGATTGCAGCACATTACGTTAATGTGTAATTGCTGTGATGCATGCACCTATTAATGCTTCCTGTGAGGGTTTTAGTGTGATGTAACATATGCGAGTATTCAAAGAACTCATGCTTGGACTTTAATGTAGAGCTTGCTAAGGTACACGGAAAGATGTAGGCTAATAAACAGGTTTATGAATGAAAGCAGAGTAGGTGGCATCTTTATTGAGTATCCTAAATTCAGAACCTCACCAACCAATGAATATTCAATAAATAATGAATACTTGCATTTCTATTTTTGTCATCAATTTTAAAAGTATCAAATAAACACAACAATTTAGAAAGTCATAAAGTATAAAAAGAACAGACATGTTTTCCTGTTAAGCTTACAAGCACACATATGTTCTCTGTACTGTGGCTGCTGGTTAAGTAGTGTATAGGTAAAGTAGTGTGTATATATATATTTATTTATTTATAGCGTTAGAATTAAGGCAAATTTGATGTGTCCAGAATTGTCCTTATTGTTTTGTGACACAGCCTGCTAACAAAGGGATTTCTTTAGGGGACATGCAAGGAATAGTGTGTTAAAGAACACATATGCTTCAGAGATAAAAGCCTGAAGGTGACGTGCAGATGACAGCAAAGTCAGAGAAGAGAGAGCCCACAGCTGCCACATTCTCGAGAGTGTGTGGCCTTTCCTCCCAGACACTTTGGCTAGGAGAAAGGGCTGTTTCTCTTGTTTGCTCCTTGTCCAACTTCATGAGCCCCAGTTAAGAGTTTTTTTTTTTGTTTTGTTTTTTTTTTTTTTTTTTTTTCTGAATCTGAGTCTAGGATACATCATGGGTTATTACACAGGGAGTTGTTATAACACAAAAAATATTGACTGTAACAGCTGTTTCATAAGTGTTAAAAGTTTACCATGAAAGCATGAACTAAGGCAGATTTATGAATATGTTATTTTTAACATCTCTTTGGGATAAAAACATATTTAGAATATATGCAGTAAAACCCCTTATGAAAAGTAGTTACTTGACATGTAGGAGACACACTCTCCAAAGTTTAAGAACTTGTTATTCTTCATAATATGAAAAGCAATTAGAATACATTATGAACTAATCTTATGTCAAACTATATCCTTGAGCAGAAGACATGTTGATTTACAGAAATTTTAAATACATCTTGAACTGATAAACTTTTTTTTTTTTTTTTTTTCCATTTCTGCAAGAGAAAGACATTTAAAATGACCAAGCTAAAGCATTCCTAACTTCAAAAAAATATATATATATTTTTTTCTGGTGCCAAGTTTCATCTTGGAGGGAACTTTTATAGCTAATTTAAAACACCGTAAAAGAGGATTTATAATGGAAATCTCTACCCTTCCTATAACAGCATTAGCGGGTGCCAGCCTCTAACAAAAGTCCATATTCTGCCATGATGTACTGAAAGCAATGTGAATAGAATGCCATTATTTGAAGTGAGAGGAAATGAAATTCAATTCATCCATCTTAATAGAATACTCTTATATTTAAGAGATAATGTCAGTAGAATAGAACATTGTCACAAGAAAATTAACTGCTGCTGCTGCTACATGAACACCAGGGCAAAGCTGAGGTACTTAAACAAAATAAATTTGGAGCTAAGCTGATGGTTACTTTTGAAATGGGAAATCCTGATCTTGTGACAATGCTCTGCTACACAGGTTTTATATTTATCTTCAAGTGTGGCAGAACCTCAGGAGCAGAAATGCTTCTTCTGGGGGCAATGGTAGCTTATGAGGTCTGCATTTCCCCTTCCTATTCCAGCTGTTTGCTCTCTCTCCCATTGTGCTATTCCCTCCTTTCCTAGCAGTTAGCTGTTAGAAATCAGCACATTGGTCTGGGGTTTAAAACGGCCTCCATCCCAACCCTGTGTTTTTTTTGTTGTTGTTGTTGTTTTTAATTTTTTTTAGACAATTATTTTTCTGTCAACAATTTCCAGGTCTGGGTTTTGCCTGGTTTCACAAAGCATGGTGTTGACACAACCACCAAGGCTGCTCACGGTGGGGTGGGAAAATGAGGCAAGCAGAGACACGAGCGCCTTCCATCATTAGCATTGCCTGCAAAGCCAGCCTTGATGAAGTGACAGCCCCACTGACAGCTGCAGGCAGGACCCCTTGCCTAGCAGTGTCTGTTGTGGCAGTGTCTGTGCTGCCTTCGGTTGCTGACCTCCTGTTCCTGTTTGCACACACGCGTACTTTGAAAGGCAATGCTGGAAGAAGTCCAAGGCATGTTCCCTTTGCTCCTCTTTGTATGAGAGTCGAGCACTGAAACCAGGTGCAAAACTTTTCAGCCAGGTGTTGAATTCTGTCTTGGGACATTTAATCAAAGTCTGAATAGCACTGAGATTTGGGGGTGTACAAGTGATGTCGGTGTGATTGCAGTTCTGCCACGTGTTGCCACTGTGCTGTCCCTGCGGAGGACAGAGAAAGACGCTGCAGGCACTGATCCATGCCAGGGAGGGGACAAAGTTTCTTCCATTCCTGCCTTTCCTGCATTAATCCCAGTATCCTGTTCCTCACAATAGTGTTTTGAGCTTTATGGATACTGGCCAAAGCAGGGAACAAAGCTATTTCACCTTGGTACTGTGTATATTTAAAGTACTTATCACTCTCTACAAATATCTGAAAGAAGGTTGTAGCAGGAAGAGGGTCGGTCTCTTCTCCCAAGCAATAAATGATAGAACAATAGGAAATTGCCTCAAGTCATGCCAGGGAAGGTTTAGGTTGGACATTAAGAAAATGTCCTTCTTCACTAAAAGGGTATTGAGGCATTAATTAGAACAGCCTGCCCAGGGAAGTAGGTGGGTGTTCAATAGTTACACCACCCTGAGATATTCAAAAGAAGTGTAGATGGGGTGCTTAGGGACATGGGTTAGTGGTAGATTTGGCAGTGCTATGTTAACTGTTAGGCTTGATGATCTAAGAGGTCTTTTCCAACATAAATGATTTTATGATTCTATTGTTTATAAACCACCAAGTTGTTTCAAAATAGTGTGTTCTGTAATAATTCAAAACCCTTTTGCACTATTACTTTCATTAATACAGACCTGATTCTTGCCTTATGTACAGAACGGTGAGTAATTCAGAGAGACAAAATTCATCCAATGATGATTAGCAATGCATGAATGAAGCCAATTTTATATCATAGTTTCCCTTTCTATTAAGACCATAAGGTACCATCATGTTAATCTAGTCTAGGCTCTTGCATTACACAGGCCAGAGAGTTTCACTGAGTGATTGCTGCCTATAGTTCAATAACTTGTAGCTGAGCCAAACTTCATTATTTCTCTCAAGATATGCAGACCAGGTTCCACATTGTAGAGAATTCTCACAAACCTGAAAAATTTATTCCAGTATTCAATTAAACCCAAGTATGATTATAATTTCTAATATGATATATAGATATTCCTGAGGTACTTACCTTCACATTCTGAGTTCTAACAAAAATATTTTCTTTCTGTCATAACATGAAGTTTGAATACAGATGACGTGTTATAGAGAAACCTTTATTAGACTGTACTTAAAATAAATTATTTGAATATAAAATGCTCCAACATATTTTCCCCTGCCATTATGTTTAAAACTGATGGAATGTTTGTTTATATTTGGTTACTGATGAACAAAGAGCTTTATGTCTTGATAACTGCAGTAATTTACAAACATCTGCAAATAGCCTATTGTTGGTTTATTTTCCATGATTCCTGGCACTGCTGTCAAGCACAGCCTTCTTCAGAGAGTAGAAGCAAAAAAAGTTTCATTTAAACCAACAATGCTATGGAACAAGGTATTGAAGTTTTTAATTCTGCAAAAGTTTTCTAGGTGCACATGCAAGAGCAAAACTCCAAACTCCTCCAAAACTGTTTTGCAGAGGAGGGAGTTTGCCAGGGTAGAAAACGTAAGGTCTTGTCACCTGTCAAACAGAGGGCTATAGATTTGGAAAACTGGGCTGCTGCTTTCCAGTTTCTTCCTTCCTTCTTTCTCTGAGGTCTTTTGCTAGAAAGGTTCCTGAAGATCAAACCTTTTCTGTGATTTTTCTTATTCCTTCCAAGGCAGTTGCTCTGAAGATACCCTGGAGCTACCCTGGTTCTCCTTTCCCCATATATTAGTCTTTATAAGTTCATTTCAGCTATAAGCATCAGTATAAGAAGAAATAGGGCTTGGATGCTAAGCAGTTCAGATGAAAAAACAAATAAATACATAAACTAATAAATAAATAAATAAATCGTCAGCCCACTAACCAAGCAACAACAACACTGAAGATTAAGATTTAATATTTAGACTTCCCGGGTCTCTCACCAATAATTATTAATACAGTGGCAACATATCATGTAAAAGAGACTTGAGTTACATAATTCTGAATAACAATACTTTATACAAGAATTTTAAGCTGTCTGGGCAATAAAATATACAACACCTTTGTTAGTCTACCTCCTCTTCTAGGACAACGGATATAAATATAGCTTCTCTTTCCTTCTGTAGGGGGAACAAATGAGTGGACCAGGACTCTTTTGGCCAGGAAAAAAATTTAAAAAATAGTGAAGAGTAATATACTCCTACATTATCATTGTACGTATTTCTCCAAAATTATTAGAGATATAATGCATGTGAGAATAACAGGGGCACCATATGAAACAGCAGCTTCAAACAGACAAACAAAAGCAGTCTTTCACTCAATTTTTACCTAAGTTTTGGAATTCCAGATCACAGAATGGATGTGGAAACTTCACATGCATTTAGAAGTGATTAAAAACTGAACAAATTCATGTTATAAAACCTCAGAAAGCTATTCAATTAAAGTACTATCTGTATCTCTAAATGCCCTCAAAATACAGATTTTTGGAGGCTGTGAACGTAGTCTGAGAAGTTATCACTACATTTGTGATGTACTTCAAGCAACTATTGGTGCTTGCAGTTAGGGACTGACTTACAGGGTAAGATGGACTTTTGTTCTAAGCTGATACAGCTATTGTCTTGTTCTTTATTTAGACCTGAAATGTACCATGTGGTCCTCTATGCAGTACTTCTAAGGGTAAATCAAAGTCATAAAGAACATAAAACTATTAGAATTTAAGTGCTCTGGCAGGCTGGATTGCACAGAGCTCACTGTTACCAGCCATGCATTTTTACAGGATTTGTGGTTCAATTTGTGTTCTAGCTTTTCAGAACTACCATCAGAGTGAGAACTGGCATAAATATGTCACTATATGTAAAACAATTGGCCCTCAATCAGTTGTCAAATGACTTGAAATTAAGGATAGATCATATCTTCCTTTATTTGAGAAACCTCCTAGATACATGATTCAGAGACAGGCAATTACTAGTCTAACAGGACAAGAACAGTTACAAAGTTAATTACCTGTGATTATCTTACAAAAGGTGGTGATTATATACCTGAATGACAAAAGAAGAGTGTTCGAGAAGACAAAAACACACAGTACCATAAACTGATAAAAACAGGGCCACCCATTGTTAAATTAGAAATAGCCCACTTTAGTTTGTTTCTATTACAATAACACCTTCCCCATTCTTCTAAACCTCAGTGCTTTTTCTCAAAAGAAATACTAACCTCATGACACAGCTACCATTCCTCCCTTACTTAAAGCTTTTTTTTCGGTCTTTTAAAATGTAAACGCAAATTTTAGGGGCTGTTAAAGTTACAGCCAACAGAGGGTAGAGCTAGGAGAGGAGGCAACGAGTATCATGTAATCTTCTCCCCCAACTTGTTTGCACATTTACATTAATCTTCTTGACCTTATCATACCTACTTGACCCATCCTTTAGCCTGCTGAATAAGGAAAATAATCACTTCAGTGAATTCTAGCTGCTGAAGGGCTGTTTGAATAGCGAGTCTGAATTCCCTTTGCAGTCCCAGCCCTGCAAACACATATATGTGGTGCCAGTGATAGGAATATGCATACAGCAAAGTTTCTGAAAAATATGCCTCCTGAAAAATAAAACGCTATAAATAAATAAATAAATAAAAACAGCCACCCAGAGAGAATTAGTCTCATTGAAGCACGTTCCCTGTTGAAATATGTCCATGAGAAATTTTACTTGTCCAATGCCTTTTTCAGACAAACTTTCCTTGAACTCTCAAACATATTGCCTTCTGTGCGATTTTTGATTCAGCATATGCGTTAGTTTTCTTCTCTGCTCAAGGTTTAGCATTTTGGCAACTGCATGTTCACGTGTTGGATGGAGGTGTTAGCTGGTTGCCTAATGGGAAAAATTATTCATCAACATCTAGGTGAGTCAGAATGTGCACACACCTTTTAGCACTCCTTTGGGTTTCCTTAACACTTGCAAGGACAAAAGCCTTATTATACAAATATTAATAGGATTCCAAATTCATGTCCATAGATTGATCTTCTTCAAAGCCTCTTTGGGACTTCTCAGAAAGATTCCCACAATATCGCAATTAGGAAGAGCACTGGCGGCTGTGTTCCTCCCATCCCAGAACAGAGGTTTCCAGGAATACATTTAAATGTGATCAAAATATAAAAGTGAGTCCCTTGTACCTGAGCTCTGAAAATGTTCCAGCCAGAGTCTGGGCACAGGGAGTTAAATAAGGCAATATAATTAGTCTGTACTGTTCAAGGTGGGACTGTAAGCAGAAGTGTGCTGGTGACAGCCAGGCTTGAATGCCTGTGATGGGAAAAATAATTTAAAATACAACTCAACCTCTAAAATAAGTCACAGAGCTTTAAAAATTTCTGTCAGTGTGAGTAACTGATCATCACAGAGCAACTTCCAGAGTACAGACAGCTGAGGTGGGAGATGCATTAACCCACGGTCAAGTTAGTGACTGCAAAGCTTCCAAACCTCGGAAGTAAACACCCTAAAAGTCCAGCAAGCAAGTCTTTATAATTGCTCCAGCGTGCATGTGGTCCCTTCTCTGCCATGCTGTTGTGCCCCAGACAATTCATTTCACTGAACTTAGGAGAAGCAGTCCCCTAAGGACTATCAAACACGAAGTGCAGCTTCTGGCTCAGCACCTCTTGAAAGGCAGCATTTTGGAGACAGGTAGCACTCAATGTGTGGGGAAGAAAGCATCACCTACTACGCTGTACTCCTTCTCTCTTGCCTTGAGCATCTTGGCTGGCCCCTGCTCAGTGTGTTCCCTTCCCATCTGGAAACCAAAGGGGACACAATGGTGGAACCTTGTGAGCATCTGGGGACACCAAGGGGCTGAGCCAGCGCTGCACCATCCTGCTGCCGATTTCAGTGGGTGTTGGGTGTGCATCTTTGAAGGGCAAATTTACCTCCAGCTTAATAAGCATGATAAGTCATAGATTTGCTGGGAGCAGGAGCAGAAGCCCTCCCGCATCTGTTAGCACATTATTAGCACAGCTTGTTATGGGGCCTCACGTGATGCAGCCCTGGTTGCGGGATGCAATTATGGATGAATTCTTGCTCTGCCTCCCCCACTGACTCAGCAGCACAGCTGGAGCCAGCCATAGTCACATTGCAGGAGGTGAAAGGTACTCTGAATTATAGATTGCCTTTGACCTTTTTTGGTTTAAATTAAGGATAACATCCAGGAAAGTGCCTCCAGCCAGGACACTGCTTAAACATATGCTTAACTTCCACCGGCGGCTTGTGCTCATCAGTGGAGATGAAACACTTGCTTACAGTGCTGTGTGAGAAGATGCTACCCCAATGATGATTAAATACCTTTCTGAAAGGAGAGTAAATGACTGTTTCCTATAAAAATGGTAAGCAGCATAGCTCTTGAATCCAGAAACATCCCTAAACCTATGAAAATATTCACTTAAAATTCAGAGCAGATGTTGAATTTCAGCCATAGCACAGATACTTTAATGGGGAGTACTATGACAATCATACATTTTTCAAAAGATAAAATAAATACTGTTAATGAAGAAAATTAAAATTAGATATGAGTATGCCGTCATGCAGGGATATCTATCCAAACAGACAAACTCCCCTACAAACACATTAAAAAGGATTTAAGGTCAACTCAAAGTCTTTTCATAAGAGTGTTTTCTATGATAACTTTGTAAGTGCTCTTAATACATAACAAATAATCTCAGGGCAAAGATCTGTTTGAAGGAGATATGATTGATGACCTATCATCCCTAATTCAGTGTTTATACTCGTAGTGAGCCTATTGGGAAAATACCTCATTCATCAGGGTATTAGTGAATTCAACCAACGTATGGCACCTTCATTTTAACAAACTAAAGGAGAAAAGCTAAATGGGGGAAAATTGACAACCATCTCTGATTCTATGATAATGCAATTAGGCTGCTCCTCTCCAGAGCTTTTGCTAATTCACAAAACAGCTTCAGTCGGCAGGTCATAAATATATGATCATTTTTCACACTTTGAAAAGTAATGATGCCTTGACATGAATCAATAAATCTTGGTGAAGTCATTTATACTTTTGTGTTATGCATACAAGTCAGTTTTAAAACAACTATATATTTATTTTGACTTTTATATAGTCTTTGTTTACAAACAAATAATTTTGCAGAGGTTTCTGAATTCCCCATGTCCAAACCCCATACTGAAATCAATGCCTGTTTTCAGGACCCAACAACTCCACACTAGACCTTGTAGTTTAAATAGCTTTTCTGTCTGATGAAGATGTAAAAGGAAAGGAGGGTGAAAGGAGAATGAGGGAAAGAGGCAAAATCATGTTCTCTTTTTTACATCTCATTCAGCTTTGGACTTCCTTCTGAAAACGTATCAAGGTTTTCCCTATAAATACGGACGTTGCCGTTATTAATTTATGCAAGTTCCCACCCTGTACCTTCAGTCCTCTCTGGGGAAGGACAAGTATTAGGCTAGTTACTATGCACTGCAATGTTATGAGAAAGTAAGGAAAAGAATGAGTAAAAGAAGGAAGGTTGTCAGAGTATCAAAGCTTTCCATTTGGTCTTAGGAGAGATGCCAGAAGAACCTGGTGGCTGAACAACAGAACCGTACCAGGTTTCTGATTTGGAAAAAAATAAAATAAAATTCCAAAGATCTTTTCAATGCAAGGTCTCAGGGGATTCTGACATATTATGTGGTTAAGGTAAATACAATAAATCCCTGAATATATGTGTGTATGCCAACAAGAACAATGTGGGTCAGCATCCTGGGATAGATGAGAGTTATTGACTCCTGTCTTCTAAGTTTTGTGGTTAATAGCTAAATAAAACCCAAATGTGATCCTTATGTTATGAGTATGATAGAATTTTATCTGAGGCAGATCTATGCAAAGATAACCAGTAAAAACTGAAATGGTAGCCACTGATTCAGTGATAAAACTGCTTTGTACAACTTTGCAAAACATAAATCACATCATACAATCTCTTTATACATCCAGGAGCATACAAATTCACAAATAAGTACTACAGTACACAAAGGAATGATCATGAATGATCCACAGTAAATGTAAAGATGTGCAGGCTGATAAATACCTTGGATGGCTGCTGATGTTTGCCTTGTTATTAAAATATCTACACGTTTCCAATTTGCAGCAGTTATCCTGTATGGAATAGAACGTTTTACCTTTTATACCTGAAATGCTTGACAATTTTGCAGCATGCAAAGAGAAATGACACTAAATCACAAGTGTACCTGCTGTGCTGTCATTTCCATTAGAATCTCTCTTTTGCTTAGTTTATTCACTGCTGCTTGTTCCTTAAGAAAGTGGTTTTCTAATAGGAATGGACAAAAACCCACATGTATCAGGGGGATGAAAAGAAAAATATGTTTTTAAGTTGAGAACAAAAACAAAATAGCATTTGGATTGTTCACAACTCCAGTTAAGTCATTTTGAATTACTGATTAAAAATAAATATGGTACTGAAAATTGTTTTTGTAGTCTCTATGTATTCTGCCCTGTCTCCATTATTCGATCTCCATTACAATAAGTAGCCAGTTTGCGATACACTGTGCAACTAAGCCAAGTGCATACAGCACATGGCTGAAAATTTGACAGTGCATTAAAGTGTAAGCTCTCATGTTTATGTAATTTGTATTTCACAGACTCAAGTAATTAAAAATATTTTAAACAAAGAAATGATATATTTTTTAATAGACATAAAAATAGTCATAAAATACCTTGTTATGAAACGGTAATTCAGTAGTAATTTTAAACAGTGTTAGTTTTCAATCAATATTCTGTAATATGTGTTTTAATAAAATACTGAGGACTGGATCTCAAGCTGATGGCAATTAATCTGGCTTTGCTGAAGTTAGAGGGAATTCATCACGTGCTTTAAGTATGTGTGATTTTCTGAATCAGTGCCAGGTGAGAATATAGTCAATTGTGTCTCCCCCTCATGCTTGATTCTCAGTCTCGTGATTTTTGAATTTCAAGGCAACAAGAAAAAATGCCTCAATAATTGTGTCACTGGCCTGTTCCCCAGAGTCATCAGTAACAGATCCCCTCAGCATCTATAACTGCATCGCCTTTTGTCAACATAACCTGCTTCCCAGCCCTGCTGAAGGTGTGGTATGCATTTTGTGAAGGTTCTTACAAGGAAAATATTTGGATTAATGATATAATTTAGTGGCAATTTAGTGACAGTAGGTCTCAGTAGAGTGACAATAGGATTGAAAAAGTAAACCAGTGGGATATACTTGATTGTGGTAGTTGGGCCGGCAGTGGGGAAGCTGCAGGGGTCACACTGATTGGCATTGTCACTTTCCCCATTCATCAAGCAAGGCCAGACTTCCCGAATCATTTACCAGATGGGGCAGCTCGTCAGTTTAAACACCTGATATGAAGCCATCCGTCATCTGATAACATGATCGTTCGGCTGCAGCTGGCTCGGTGCTCTGCAGCCTGAGTGCACATGTGATGGACTGGAGCCAGAGAAGCAGGCTTAGCAGTGCTGCACTCCCCTGATAGGATTTTCAGCCCTCCACTGGACCATGGAACAGGTGGAGACGGAGAGAGAATGAAAAAATTACCATGTGTTGCAGGGATTAGAGAGCACACACTTACCACTCCACTTGAATACCAATCAAAGGACAACCTTGAGCCAGACAAATTTAAGGCCATCCATGATGTAATATGGAGAGGATAGGTTCTTGCATATGCTGGTATACCTTCATTTGCCTTCACAGGTTTTGAATGATACCTGTCATTTACTTTTTTTTTTTTTTTTTTTTTTTTTTTTACATCATAAGAGATAACAGATATTTGTAAATATGGGATTTATTTATTTATTTATTTATTTTTCCTTTTTCAGAGGGCATCTTAAAATAGGTTATCTCTTACCCCCTAGAAACGTGTGTTTCTAGGAACTGATCACCAATACTATAAATTTTGTTCAGCAAAGCAAAAGCCTGTCAAGATGAATTCAAAATATGATGATGCTTACTGAAAGCTAGTCCCATACCCAGATTCCCCCAGTTATTGTAATGCTCAGATCTCCCTGATTTCAAAGGCTTTTGGTGCATTGGTGGCTCTGAGGATCTCTTTTTCAGTGGCTCCTCTGGAGCCATTCAAGTACTTTATAAGTCAGCAGATAGCATGGCTTTGATCTCAGATAAGTCTCTCCTGGGAAAACCACTTTGGGGAAGACTGTTCAGCAGTGTTAAAAGGCACATTAAATGGCTTTAATGCACATAGGTACCTTCTAGAAAGCGAGCTGGTTTCAGCCCCAGCTTAATATTCTCCAGTCTCCCTGGGGAGTCCAGCACCACAAGATTTCTGTGCAGAAGTGTGCACAAGTGACCCTATTTTGAGGCATGCATCCTGGGTGCACAAGTTCTCCTCGGAGTCTACTCCATGCTGACTGTGAAGGACCAGAGACATCATTTTGGTGGCCTTCAACAAGCAGACAAGGCGTTAATGGAGAATTAATAGTAGTCTCTCTCCATTTAGCTTAATGACAAGCTACAGTAAGCAAACTAGGCATACACTGGCTTTTCTGAATCACAGTTTTCACACACTTGCAGCTTCCTTTACATAAGTGGACTTTCTCTTTATTCACAGAGAAATCAGAGAGCCAAATTCCAAGGGAAGGATTTGTTGTTATCAGTAACTCTGTATATATAAATCTACAGTTTGATTTAACCCTCCCTCAACCTTGAGTACATACTGGCTGTATGTGTTCATATTTCTGCACTCATGTCGGTGTGTGAGTATAACTTTATAAAAATACAAATTAAAATGCCCAGGTTTACTGGAGAAGAGATCGGAAGCCCCTTGCTTTCTTCAGTGCAGTTGCTATCACCATTGCAGTCCCCAAACTCTGTGGCAAAATTATCTCCCCATGAACCTGCTTGCAGTGACAGCACGTTGTTGGTTATTCCAGGATGGAGGCAAGGGGGAATTCACTTCTCTCTAGAATACATATGGTTAAGGACAGAATGCAACATGCATATTGTGTATTATCAGTGTGTATATGCCTTTTCCTTTAAAAACAATTGATTGTACAAATTTCTTCCCCCGACTTTGCTTTTTCCTTCCTGAAAATTGTCTGTGGAAGATCTGCTGCTCAGGTGGGAGTTAATTCCTTTAACTTCTGATCAGCTGTTAAAAGATGCCTTTAAAACAGTTTGTTATGGGCTGAATTGTTCCTTTTTTTTTTTTTTTTTTTTTTTTTTTTTTTTTTTAAATGTAGAATTTTACTTTAGGACTTGATATAATTCTATGAAATGAACTCAGTACAAGTTTAAGTTGCTTTTTGTTTGTTCATTTGTTTGGTTGGTTGTTGTCTTTGTCTCCTTCCTTCCTTCCTTCCTTCCTTCCTTCCTTCCTTCCTTCCTTCCTTCCTTCCTTCCTTCCTTCCTTCCTTCCTTCCTTCTCTCTTTCTCTCTCTCTTTCTTTCAAACAGAGGAAAGGGAGACATCTCCACTGTTAAAAGGCTTCACATCCCCCTGGGAGTTAAGTTGCAGCTACAGTACTAAATGCTTGACTTCTTATGTGGGAAAGAAGCGTTATTTTTTCAAAAACACATATCCAACAACCTTAGAAAATAAGAAGTGCCCAAGATGTGCCAAGAGTGCCCAACAATTTATGCATGCAATTAATTGCATAAAATATAAGTTATTTGTGGAAATACAAGTTTAAAAAAGTATCATTTGTTCATTATATATTTTCTTTTGTCTGACTTTCTTCAGCTAATTATATATATATATTCTATACTCTTACTCTATTAGAAAAATTCTGCTTTTTCTATTTTAATGATTTTTTTTGTGTGTGTGAGAGAGACTGACAGTAGGGGGCTATTTCAGGGGACTTAAAAGTCATGCAAAAGTTATACTTAGAGATATAGCATTAAAAGCATGAAAACTCCTGTAAACTGAACATACGTGTAGGAAATAAGCCTGGTTCTAAGAACTAGTCAGACATTTGCAGACATATGCAGAGATCCCTTGTTCCACCAGAAACAGCAAACAGGTTCAGCAGAAACCTGAGAAAAAAAAATATTGGTAAAAATGAATGTACCCATGGCTTATTAGCACAAATGATTCATGATATTTTAGAGATGAAACAAAAGGTTTTGTATTGGCAATATATGTTTAAATCTGATCTTTCACCAACTATTTTCATCTATCTATAGAATAACAATTAGCAACTTCAAACAATAACTAGGCTACTTTATAAGAGGAAGCATGATTTTATTACCAGCATAAAAATGGGGAAGCTGAGGTAGGTGAATTGAGTTGACATTCCTGTGAGGATTAAATCAGGCAATGCTCAGAACTCACTTTTGTTTTTAAACTGTAAGAAAGTTTGTTTTGATTTGTTGTTGTTATTGTTTTTTCTTTTTCCTTTTCTTTTAAAATAGCAGCTAAATAATACCCACAGGTGAATTACTTACAGATGACTTGTAAAGAAAACTTAACCTGCTGATAAAAGCAATAACATGGGTTGTTATAGATGTCACGGTGTGTGTGAAAGTGTGGAGTGGGAAAATAAGATAGAAATGACAAAACACAGTAGATGGTGATGGAGGGTTATTTTCCTCTAAATTTCTGCAGACTTTTCAGAGACAGACTTAGATTTTTATTTGATCTATGTGCTTAATTGTTCAAGCGCAGTGTTCCATTTATTTAGAAGAAAATAGCTGAATTAAATTTTATTTTTCATGGTTTTGTTTTGTAGGTTTTGATAAATAATAATAAATACCAAAACAAACAAACACAATAACAAACAATAATAAATCAAATTTTAAAATAGGAACCCAGGTTTCAAAAGCAGGTAAACCAGGGAAAACACACAACCTTTTAAACAGTTGACTTTAAACACAAGGCAGCCTAGGTTTGCAAGTCAATTTTTGCTATCTCTTGGGTATTCAGCCACCTCCCACTAAAATGAATGAGAGCTTTTTCCCCCAGATCCCAGAAACAAATTCATTCATTCTCTACAGCACCTCAGAGTAATATAACAATGAAACACAATAATAATAGTTGTTATATATGGAAAAAATTTGTAAGTAACCAGAACACTAAAAAGTACATATTTACATGCCTCTCTGCATCTTTAACACAGATGTAAAATTTATGTTTTGCTGATAACCTTGGTGCCAAGATGTCACATATTCCCTTTTTATTCTTCTTTCTTTTGCAGTTGAAAAAAAAAAAAAAAAAGCATTACAATCTTCATATGTAAATTCTATAAGCTTTACTGTTCTCCTCAGGTGTGCATGCCAAGTTTTCATTATGAAGGCTCCCTGCTGTGAAAAAAAGGTACATTTTCACTTTCATGTGTCTGTTCCTTTGTGGTAGAAAAGCTTGAAACATTAATGAGTAAACTAAACTAAAACGGTACAGACATTCCTGCAGGAAATTGGGCAAGTTTCTGATTCTGAGGGGAAGAAATTCAACTAGGTCAATAAAATCGTGTGATTTTGACACTGTGAAGTCAGTTGCCACCAAGGAGTTACCTGTGCTATTTTTATTCATGTTAATGGCATTTTTATGCCCTGGTGTTTTGTATTGAAGATTTTATCCCACTGAACCAGAATAGCACGGGGGGGGGAGGGGGGGGGGGAGGGGAGAGAGAGAAGAAGGCCAAGCGCACAGAAAATAATTTCTTTACAAATTCCTATCATTTACTCTGAATGATACATATCTGTAATGACTTTTTCCTTTCTCAAACCATTTCATATCAATTTTATTTATGTCATCACAAGCAGCATTATGGGAAAGTATGATATTTTTGTTGGACTATTACTATTTATGACTATTAAAAATGGTACAATAGGTAAAGTGTGTATGAGTGACAATATATCTTTTAGTCCAGTGTATATATCAATGTTCTTTTTAGATATACAACATAAAATTAATGTTTGTTTGATTAAGAAATGCTAATGCTTTCTAGGAAAGAAAAGAAAAAAAAAAAAAAAAAGATTGTTTATTCCTAGTGGTACAAAGTCGTTATGGCAGAGATGGTTGGAAATTTTGCAGTCTGGAAAACAGATTTGATTGGCAGTCCAATAGTGGTCAATTAAAAAAGAAAAAAAAAATCATAATCCTAGATTTTTTTATATTTATTTTATTTTTGTCAAGGAAAATCCTTTGACAAGAGTAACCAATGGAAAACGAAATCTTTTGTCTTTTGTGGAAAATATAGACTATTATTTTTTAAAATTTAGGTAGGAGAACAACTGCTTTCCTGCTAGTTTTAAAATTTTGTTTTCCTCATAGATCCAAGCAGAGTTTTGAGCAGGAGTTCACTGTAGAACGTTTGGTCTCTCCATGCATATTACAGCAAAGCATCATGAGTTTATTCCAAAAGATATTCCTGGGGACCAAGATTTTCACTCAAAATAAGAACTAAATCTTGCTTAAAAACAACAATAGCAACAACAACAAAGGAGGTGACTGCATCTAAAAGGTGGTTCAGATTCATAAATGTTAACAAACATAATTTTTATTAATGTTTTCTTTTTTAAAATGTCAACTCAACAGAATATTCAATATTTGGGATGTATTAGGAAGTCATCACTGTGCTATTCTGTTTGGTTTTATCTAAACCTGCACTGGAAGTGGGAGGATGTTAGCTTTTTTTCACTCGGAAAGGTCACTATGGAGCTCAATGGGCTGATAAGCATCTGGGAGGTGCCAGGGTGTCCTTGACCCCCTCCTCCTGCTCAGCCCATACAAAAGCTGCACCCAAAAGTCCATACACAGCTTTAGGCACAGCCCATGCCTAAGGCCAACAGTTGTTCACATCCAGCAGTACTTGTTGGGACTGTGGTAGAGCCTGTTTCACAGTAGCATCATACCGTTAATAAGACTGAGGCACAAAATGCTGTCTGCATTTCCCTTAAATAGATAAATATGTTCAATAATGAGGGAAAACATTAATTAAAGTTTTCACACCAGTCTTTCCAACTGCATGTAAGTCTCATTTCTTCATGGGTTCTGTTTCTGGGTGGAGGCACCTGATTATGGACACACAAGGATCTCTCTGATAACTCTGTTTTCTGTGGTGTTACAGAATCACATCTGCTAAATGGCATAATAGTACGATTTATGATCTCAAAGTGCTTGACAAACATTTTTGAATTACTCTCCATACCACCATAAGACAGCTAGAGTTTAATTTTCCACATTTCACTGATGGGGAAAGAGGAGCGTAAGGGTGTTAAGTGACTTGACCAGAAATCAAATAAGTCCTGGAACTAGAAATAGAGACCCTCATGTAAGAAAGCACTGGAGCAGATGCTTAACTTCAAGCACAAAAACATTCATTTAAAGACAAACACTTTAACAGAAGGGCAAAATACCACATGGTAAAATTCTCCAGTCAGCCCATTGTTCAGCTACTTCAAGAAAGGAATATTAGCCTTAACTAGTCATCTGACAGCTTGCAAATAGCCCCTGATACACCATACAAAAATATTGCACTCTGTACTGCTTTTTCACTTTCCACAAATAGCTTTGATGAAGATCTGGAGCACTTCTGGATCTGGTGTAGTGGTTTAAGGGAGCAGGTATCTATTTTTTGAAGGTTTGGATCAGTGCTTAGCAAGGGCAGAGCCCACTCTTAGGTATGCATACTGAAAGGAGAACAAAAGATCCTACAGAATAAAAAAGAAAAAAAAAAATAATCGCGTGGTGTGGTTAGGCATCCTGATCTTTATGGATCACTCAGTTCCTGCTCTGCCTGCTGGGGTGGGCTTCTTTGCTGGCAGACAGTGGCATTACTGGCACTCAAGATTCAAGATAAGCATCCTGACCTTATCAAAATACCCTAGTTTCAAATCTGGACTGTAAATCTCTAGAGGAGAGGAGTTCATCAGATTTGTGGTAAATTGTTGTATGGGCTGGTCAGAAATACCTGATATTAGTTTTTAGGTATTCTCTGCCTTTGGCAAGAGATGCTAAAGAATTTAAACAAGTGTAACTCAGAGTTGTCAGCATTTAAGGAAGGATTCGTTTCAATCTTGGTTTGGTCAACCTTTTTGACACTTTGTGTAGTGCCAAACTTTTCCTCAATAAATTTAACAGCACCACATTTTTTTCAATTTAAATTTGTGAGCATGAGCAGCCCTGACTTTGAATCTTGCACCTCTGTTTCACTTCTGAGCACAAGAATAGTGAAGCACACTCCTCCATGAATCTGTATGTATTCATTCCTTTCAGCAAAGGTATGGAAAAACAGGTCTTCTGCATTGCTCTAGATGAGCTTTCTGCCAGAGCCCACTCACAATTTGAATTCTCTTGTTGGCTCTGTTTTTGTTTTTCAGGGGACAATCTGTGGTGCATTCATGCAGGGAGGTCCCTACTATCCCTGTCCACTGCTGCTGGTGCATCAGATGATGTCCAGTGAGGGTAGCAGGAGGGCATGAGAATCATATCCAGTTGCACTGCTGCAGTTTCCCTTTAGTTTGTTTCTCCTCCGTGGATATCTCAGGTCTCAATCCTCGGGGCCAGAAATTTGTATAAGTGACAGACAAATCGAGATTGTATGATGTACCTGGAAGTAAATATTTCTATGTGATATTTGCACCTACATGAGCAGAAATCTCAAGACTAGTCAGAGCCATATACAAGGAAGAAAGCCGAAACAATGTGAATAAGTGGAAGGAAAGAAATATGTATTCAATACAGAGTTTAGGCCATTTTCTTTTTATACTGTTTACTAAATGGTTTGTAACTAATACATTATTAAAAGTTACTAAACACAAATATATTCTACCTTGGATATTTTTAAATTAAATTAAATTTTATTTTATTTTAAAGTTGGGTACACTGAGATGGCTTCCTCAGGCCATCAATTATTTAGTATCAACGTACGTTACTGGGGCCAGTGAAGTAGGATAATTCAGGATAATCTCTTATTACTTGTGATTTGGTGTATGTCATTACAAGGGCAGATTCCATATGGATCTGTATGGGGTGCTGTACTCCGGGAATTTAAAAGCTGCATTGCAAAAATACCTCAGAAAAGAGGATGACTGTAACAGTGGTAAGACCACAAGATGCATAAAGTGACTAAATTGCTCATTCTAAGTCAATAATAAACATTTTAAAATACATAAATTAATGTTTCCTGTTTTCCAAATTTTACCATGGAAAACAATGCTAACTACACACTATTTCAACGCATTGTCTGGATTTAATATAAATGTTTTAAAAATGTGAAACTGAGTAAAGAAGATGTTGGACTTCTAACAAAAGTACCACTCATTTGTTAGCTCTTCTGAGGCTTTGGAGTTTATAATATGATTCCACCAAGAGAATATTTTCTTTTTATAAATACAGTTTTTAAGCAATGCTTCTTCTACTTCCTGTGATCTTGATATGTACTGGAAAGCAAGGACAAGTACCAGATACTTATTTTTAGATGATTAAGAAATTTTAGGAGCTAAATGCTATTGATACAGTGCAGCATACATTCTAACAATATATCTGTTGATGTATATGATGACTTTGTAACAACAGTGCACAATATTTGGTGCATTTGAGGTCTTTGGTGGGAATTCAGATAGTATTAGCTAAACAGTGCTTTTCTTGCACTTTAGAAAGGTAGAATGGTAAAGTACTAAGCCTCTTTAATCTACATATGTAACAAAAGTGTTTCCCCATAATAAAGGAAGCGTCATCTCATCCTAGCTCATGTGAGATACTCAGAAATTTGAGTGAATGAACATACAGGAGGAGAACATAGTGTATTCACTCAGTCTACTTAACAACATACTTCCTCTTACTGCTGGCTGAAAAGTAAGTCTAATTTGCTGATGAATACAGTTAGAAGCAAATGATCCATTACATTAACTTTAATGAGCTGCAGCAGGTCATTTGGTTATGGATAGCACCACACAAAGGTTATAGTTCAGGGCAATGGTAAATTTCTGACATCCACAAAGCATTTGTGCAGTACACACCGCAAAAATGCACCAAGTCTTCATCACAAAAAATGACTAGATTTCATAACACGTTGCTATCTGCTGCAGTTTTAATTCAACAGTTTAAGAGCTTAATAATTCATAATTAACTGTTGTATAACTGACGGCCACAAATAAAGGGCATTAACTTGGTGGTCTTGTAGTATAGAGGTGTGAGAGCAGATTTGTCAAACACTTCCCAAGCACTAACAAGAAATAATTAATGATATAGTAATAAAGCCCAGGTTAGTCATATGCCATACAATGTCATCTGTACTCTCAAAAGGATTTAGGCTCATGGAAGGAATCTTAATTTCAGAATATTAATAGTGATAAACTCTAAAAGGTAAAAATAGCTGAGTGAATGACTTAAACTACTGTTACTGTAAAGTGATGTCATTGTTTATACTAATTTCTGTGACTGAAGTCTTGAAGATTTAGAACTGTGTTACTGGGATAAGTCAACTTCATATTCACATCTAGATATTTTATTCCACAAATATAATGATAGAGATTCAACAGCATTTACAGTTGTCATCACCAGAAAACTCTTGCAGGTCCAGTCTGAGCTCTGTAAAAAGTTATCATCAAAACGTGCTGCAGTCTCCAATCTAAGCCAGCTGAACACAGGAGCTTTCTGCCAGGGCTTCAAGGACCATGAAGACACCTGGTGTGGGATCACAGCTGGAACACATCTGAACCTGGTCCTAACTAGCCTAGGTGAGTGCTCACTTTGGGTAGGACAAACTCAGGCAATTCATTCTGCTGATTACCTCCAGCAGAAAGGAGAAAGTAGGCAACTGGCATCTGTTATGCTAACACAGCTGTTTCCACAGGTTGAACTGAAAACTTACACTAGTTGGGGGATTTCTCATTCAGGTAACTATGTCATATTAAATGTACTAATCTCTAGAATGATTGCAGATATTTATACGTTTTGGGGAATACTTATTCATGCAATGTTCTTTTTTTTCTTCAATTATCTATAGTTGTCTTTATTTTGAAAAGGTTCAATTTAATAGATGATTAACTATTTTTTTAGACCGTGATGAACTGCTTAAATTGACTGCTTGTTACTCTTATTTTTGATTTGTGTTTGATCACCTAGGTCATGCACCTTGAGTGGACAACAAACACTTCAGAAAGGGGAATAATGGTAGAGAAGCACAAATAACCAATGGTGAATAAGGAACAACCTTGTTCACACACAAATGCGCTTGTTTGCACATGAATATGGGTTTTTGTATGAAAAAGACCCATTCTCCAAACATCCATGTGAAGAGAAACCCATTCAGCATGAATGTTTGTGAACACTGAATAACAAGTGGATGAACAAGCCTGAATCAAACAGCCGTTCAGACTTTGAACCAATGTTCGCAAACACTGGTTTGCATTATTCACCCAGTCCTGTGAACAGCCATCTGTTCAATAACTGATAATGGACATGGAAGTTGGGTTGTTGGGTAGATATGGCTCATCAGGGAGACAATAGCTATCTATTTGCAGGATTTCTACTTAGTCCGTTGCAGGCGTAGCCTCTGTTCCTGTTGACCTGTGATATCGTGTTTTTCTTGTACTGTCAACATTAGGTTTTGCTTAATATATAATTTGAAATAAAGTTGTGTATACACATATAGAGACACGAACACACCTACACACGTATATATTTACAGTTGCTGTTTTTTATGTAGTGTCTAAAACATAAGTTAATGAGGTATATGAATATTTTTTTTTTTCTAACTTAAGTGCTTAGCACATGTTTAAGACCTAGAGTTGCAAAGATAAAATACCTGTGTGGTTGAAAATCTGCTTTAGGTGTCTTCCAGATTTAAAACCAAATGGATTAACATTTTGCAGAACTACACCCATCTGTGTATGTTAGAAAATAACCTTCACTTTTCTCAGGATTGTATAACTTTAATAACAAAATCAGTATTTTTCATATATCAGGGCAGACCTTGAGAGAAAAATTTTTACATCCTGTTTCTCAACAAAATCCTCCCCACTATCAGACACCATTCCTCTTCAAAAGATGATAACTATGTTTCATTAAAAAAAAAAATGATTTTATATGAAAATAAATAAAAACGGATAATGTGACTCTATCTTCTGGTGCAGTATATTTACTCCAGGTATTTCAATGAGTAATGAGCCTGTTTAAATCTATAGGGAAGTTATAACTGCTTTTGTTCTTCCTATGACAGGTTGGTAGCTATATTTCTATGCGACTGATTTAGTGTAATTTGTCTTAAAGTCTGAAATCTTTCCAAGTGTTTCTACTGCTTTTCTAACCCCTAAGTGAAATATTTCTTTGGGGTTAGAAAGCATCAAAATAATGTCTGTGTAAAGTGTCAATTTATATTTTTGATTTCTGATCTCCACTTCCTGCAGTAACAGTATCCTTTATCATTCTTGGGAGCAGTTAGTTCCACTGTCAGGGCAAGTACCAAAAGTAAAGAAAATCTCACATCTCTATTCATCAAATACATTTCCAATGAGTACAAAGTATTCTTTTACTATGTTTTAGCACTTGTTTAAAATGTTAAATAATATTCCTTCTATTTGCTTTACCCCCTCCCAGCCTCCTAGTTTTCTTAACCTGAAAAAAAAAAAAAAAAAAGCCCAAAAAACAAAAAATCCTAACTTCAATTCTTAAAATATTTGCAATAACTATAAAAGCAAGGATATAATGAATTAAGATTATAGCTACACCTGGTTCCCAAACTGTACTTCTGTACTTCTTTGATTCTTCACTTTGTCAACATAGCTAGGGGTTTACTCTAACTCACATATGAATCAATATTTGCTCATTTCAAAGAACTGGGGAATCGGATCTCAATGCAGAAACTTTGTTCCAACCTTCCAATGCTATTTGCAAAGCAGTTGCTCCATTTCTCATCTGTGAGTTACAACCTGAATATGTATGCGTTATCACACCTCAGATAGAAAATGGAGAAACAACTGATTACAAGTTTAAATAAAAAAACATAGATTTAATTTCTACTGAATTACAAAAACTCATATCTACCATGCATATAAAATGCATATAAAAATTTTCAGTTTCCTATGAAAATGGAAGGACTGAAGTGGAGATTACCGTTGCAGTGCGGCATTCTTTTAATTCCATTGAGTAAAACAAATACAAAGAACTAAGAAACAGCATGTTAGAGTGATCATTCCAAATTGTGATACTTTACAATAGACCTGAGTGCAGCCATGGCTTATTGCTACCTTGCCTTTTAGAATTTACCTCGTAAAGAAGGAAGAGAGAAGAGTAACTAAAGCAGTTAATCAGTTGATGGGAGGAGGAAATAGCTTATTTAGAAAAAGCAAACAGGATGCAAAGGTTTGGCAATGGAGCCATTGGCCAGCTGATGGATGACAAAGAAAGACTGATTCAGTTTTTATCGGTGTTTTAAGAAACATTTAACATTTGATGACAAGCAGACTCCTTGGTGCTCATCTGTTGAAAAGGGAGTGGCTGATCAGGCTTTTGATCTTCCAATAAAACCTGGTAACCATCAAAGAATAAATGCTCGTAAAATATGTTTTTTACTAAATCATTTTTGTTAAATAGTATTTTCAGCTGTTCCCTCCTCAACTTTCCAAGGCTGAAAGCTTTGTGAAGAATGTGGTGTAGCTGCCACCTGTTTTCTTCAGGATGGCCTTCAACATGGTGAAAGCCACCAAGGTGCATACCTTGGCACCAAGGCAATTATGAGGGATGAGTGCTACCATCATATCCTGTGTGTCATTGCAGCTTGGTTGTGAGTATGGTTGCAGTGGCTCTTTCAGAGAAGCAGAGAGCTACAAACAAAAGTCTGGCAGTGTGTGGTTTGGTTTATTCAAAAACAGGCATTTCCAGGGAAAGTCCCTTCCTGAAGAAAACATGGACCATTTCCTTTAAAAAGCTGTTTATTGAGTTTGTGGTTTGTTTACTGCATGCCAATATTTGTGCAGTCATGAAGTCAGACAATTGTGGACAAGTCACTGTTATCCAAAGATTATAAAGAAAAGCTTCGAAAAGCCAAACTTTCAACTCCTTTATATGCAGTAAGGGAAGCACCATATTTCTTCTTGTCTCCCTTATTCCCAGAACATCCTCCCCAGCAAGACACACTCCTCTTCAAGAAGTGACCGAGCACCATCACTTCTGGAGGGCCTGCATCCTGCAGGGGATTTAAACTGTTCTTCCTGCAATAAACTCACCTTAGCTCCAGCATTACTTAATTATTTCACCAACTTTTCGTCAACTGTCTGCTTTATGTTTTTGTTTCTCTCTGAAATACTTCTCTGGCTTCTTCCAGACCTGGCACTGGGCTAATAATATTGCCTCTGATTATGGCCTTGGCTGCCCCCCAGCTCATACCTCTGAGTGCATTATAAGGCTGTCTGAACCCTGCAGAGCTCAGATCATGAAGGGGCTTGTTGAGCTGAACTATGCAGCTGGTAGTAAAACTGCAAGAGCAAACTGCCCTCGGTGGCATCTTCCACCCCTGCGGGCACTCATAACCTTGCCAGCACCTCTCTCAGAATCTTCTTTTTCTCCAGCACCTTTGTGAGATTCACTGGGATGGAGGGAAAGAAAAGGACAACTGTCATGAGATGTTTTATATCCCATTTGCCAGGAGTAAACTACAGGTTTTTCTTTACCAAGGTGAGGAAGTTAGAAATCAGCACTCCCCACCACCGACCCCCTTTGATGCAAGTGGTTCCTATCACTTAAGCGTATGCGATCATTGAATTTTCCAAACAAAACAAAACAAAACAAAACAAAACAAAACAAAAACAGTTCTAAGTCCTAAACTTAAGCTAAATGGATACAAACTTTTACAGCTAGTAAGTTCCAGTACCCGTCTTCTTAACTGTTTAATGTTAATTTATGAAGACCACAAGAAGTTGCTAGTATATCTCATTACTTGAACTACTGTAAGCAATATCATAATACTTGCTAATTCCTCCCAGTAAAGCTCCCTATTTAGATAAAATTTAGTGAACTGTTAAAAATCTATTCATACAACGTGTGAGTTCGAGTTAGGAGTTGTCATAGCTTCTTGCACAAAGACTGTGTTATTCAGAAACTGTTTGCTATCTGTGTCTTTTGTTTAGACTTTAAAAGAAACAGATTTAATCGGCACCTAAAATGTAAAATAAATTATCAATCACTTTGCTTTTCCTTTTACTTGCACATTGATCAAGCTCAAATACATTAGAACCAATGTCAGTTTTTCATTGATCTTAATGGCTACTGAAAGAGGTCTTAAATGCTTATATCCAGAGAATGGATAAAGAAAAGCAAAGCTGATTTGTCTGTGAAATCATGATATTAGGCAGCAAGTTTTCCTGCAGTTTGATTTATCTATTTCTACAGTAATACATATATTACTGTATATATGTAATGTTTCTTGCTACAGAATGACTAAAACCAAAACAAACAAACAAACAAACAAGCAACAACAACAAAAAAACACAAACCAAAACAAAGAGATTCAAAATGGGAGTGTCAAAACAGATATTTCATGGTTGGTCTTTAAAATATAATCTTTCTTTGCCTTTTTATAACAAATACAGTATTGACAACAAAGCTTTATATGTGTGGTTACAATCTACTTTGTTTAGCTCCTAAGTCAGACGCAAATCTCAAGTGGGCTTATTTATCAGAAATTTGTTTAATAGAAAAAATATCTTTGTTAGATATTGGAAGTGCATTTAATCAAAATGTGATCCTGAGATCCTGACAAAAACCTTTCATCTTCAGTAAACAAAACAGAGATTCATTCATTCATACTTGTGTGTACTACATTTATTTTTTCATGTATATATTGGTGTATATATATATGCATACATTATATATTAAATATACATTAATATACATTATATATTAAATATGCATACATACAGCTATTTAATTTCACTGAACATAAACAATAAAAACAGTTCTCTGAATGATTTCCCCATTTTCCTAAACACAGAGCACTTTCTTATACTCTGAAATTCCTCAATAACATTTAGTAAAGTTTTGATGATATACAACTCCTGTACTGTCCATGCAATGGTTATTGTAAACATCAGGCAGAATATCTTTGGGTGAACACTGAGCTGAAAACATGCTCATTTTATATTTACATATGGCATGTTGGTCTGATAAATATGGTCAAAATCACAAGGGATGATCCGGAGCTGCTGCCAGCTCCCAGTAGGAGAGGGCTACATATACAATCCCAGGTGCAGAGGAAAGGATTTTGTCTATGAAATCCCAGAAGCCCAAACTCTAGGAGAAAAACACTCTCCATAAAGACATATAAATATTTTTGTACCTGCCAGGTGCTCCTAGCTGGTTTTCCCCAACTTGTCTTCTCCTTCTCAAACGTCCAGAGGATGAATGAGCACTACTCCTGGCTTCTTAGTGGTGTCATTTGTCAAAAATACAGTTTTTCTTGGCCATTCCCTTGTTTATTTTCCTCAGCTGATCATAGGACACCTGTGAATGTTGCTAATACATTAGCAGTAGGATTATTTGTTTGAAAACTCTGTTTCAAAGCTGCTCTGTGAGAGCTGAGGGAAAAGGTTTTGGCCTTTTTTTTTTTCTTTCTTTTTTTTTTCTTTCTTTTTTTTTTCCTTCTTCTGGAAGGAGAAGTCTTAAACCTTCACCCCTAAGAAGAGAAGTAAAAGAAGTAAACAGCTTCTCTTTTGCTTAGCTTGTCCCCTCCCAATGCCTTTTCACTGCTCCAGGAGTGTTTTCATTTGACTAGCCAAGGATAAGGCTGCTCATAGAGCTGAAGACATGGTGGTGGAGTAGCCGAAGTTCAGGATCAGGCTTCTGCCCTTCTAGAAAAAATATCCTGAGTTATGTGCAGTATTAATTGTACATGTTCAGATCCTAAATCATCTTCATTTTTAAGCTACCAATGAGGAAACAGTTTTATGTCAATGTTAATATAAATTATAATAAAACTTTTACTTATTCTCTCTTTTTATGACCTTTTGAAGAGAATGCGATTGTGGCTTTACTTTGGCTTTAATAAAGTTACTTAAATGCATAACTGCAGTAGAATGACACAGTGAAATGAATATATCCTTCAGGGAGCTTGGCCTTTGTTACTGTTACAGATTTTTTATTATTTTTATTTTTATTTTTTTAACTTTTCCTGATTTGGTCAGAGTGAGGAACACCATCAGTTCAAAGTTAGTTTGGTAAAAACAATTTGGTCCAGTTAGACAAATGTGTTATATGAAACATAGATAAATAAATACAGGCAGTGTAATAAAATCCAGAATTGACACACTGTAATGAAAACCCTTGATAGATCCTGAATAAGTGTGTCACACTGCTCACCTGTGCTCTCACAATACCATGCAGCGTAGGTGTGATGAGGAGAACCAGTGACTGTTCTCCTCAGTTTATCCTGTGCAGAATAAACTCCTGCACAGTTTGTCTCAGCAGGAGGCACAGAATGATGAGCATGAAGGAAAATCAGAAAACTTTCTTTGGTACCAAAGTTTGGATTTGAAGAACTTGGACTGGAATAACAAATGTTTTCCTGCAAATTCAGCTGCTGCTTATAGATCTTGACCACTGTGATTTCTCAGTCAATGTGTTGATTTTGACAAGATACAATGGATAGGGAAGAGTGTAGACTAACTTAGGCCCTGTTTACTGGGACAAAGATTATCTGAAAATTATGTTCCTAAATCCACTACTTTTTGTTCCTTGAAATTTTCCACATTCTACAACTACAAGGGTACAAGTATGTTCGAATTAACAGAATTGTGAAAAAAGATATTGAAGAAGAATGATTTCCTCTTTGAGCTGACCTTTCTTAAAGGCCATCATGTAATTTCATTTTGTTTTATCAAATTTGTGTTTGTGTGCGTTACATCCTTTATTTATTTACTTTTTTTTTTTTTTTTTTTTAATCACATCAAGTTAAGTAATGGCTTCATGGATTGTATTTTCTTGCTTTCTGAAATCTGGGACTACATAGGATGGAACAGGGGTCCAAAGAGCATTAAAGAAAAGTTCAGCTCCATAAAAAAAGAGAAAAACAACCAAAAACAGTAATAATGTAGCCTAAAATCCAATACCTGGCAGACCATTTAAGAGGTCTGAAGCACTGTGTAGTTGTCCAAAGAATCAATGGTTCATTTGTAGTTGCTCTTGCACCAGATATTTGGTTTAGTATTTAACTGTATATCCCTCTATACTTATAAATATTGTTAGTGCCTTGTTAAAACACATTCTGGACTTTTTCCCTTGGCACCCTCCCCTCCAAATAATTTCCTGTCACTGGTATAAGCTGCTGTCTAGTAATACCAGAAAAGGTTCAAACAATGAATCATATTTCAAAGTTTCTTTTGAATTGGGCAGTGTATGAAGATGGCCATTTAACAAGTAGTTGAAACCTGAAGCCTGATGACCAGGTGCCACTTAGCAGTCATAAGGGGAAAATTGCTTCACAGAAGCTGATGCAGAGCCTGAGGATTACAATGGGTACAGGGTTGCCCCTCATGAGCTCTGATACCCATCACTATGCTCCTGACAATTAATTTTTGCTCTGTAATAGAGCACAGGCAATAACTTAAATGGTTCCAGTGGTTTACAACCAAATGAAATTAATGCATTTTCAAAGACCCAAGTGCCAGAGTTAGAGGGAAATAATGTGCTTAGTAACTGACCACCCATACAAGGTATAGGCATCGAAACCTTTGCTTGTCCACCTTCCCTGAAATGTTAACTATTTATTTAAGATATGCCTTACCTGACCGTTTCCAACTCAGGCAGAAGTGCAGAACTTTGTTACATAGGTACTTTCTTCTGTTATCAGCCCAGTACAATTTCTACCTTTCATTTTCCTGACTTTTGGAGCTGATGCATGATGCTGCCTGCCTCCTGCACACACTAGCACCCACCAAGGTGTGCAGGAGTTGTGTTAGCAATGCTGCCTTGTGCGGTGCTGATGTATGCTGCTAATGCTGCTCTCAGAAAACTGATTCCTGATTTCCAATGTCTCAGCATCAAGTGGAGAACTATTCCTCTTTCATAGGGGCTTGCCTGGAGGGACACACTCACTGCTGGAGACCTGCACCTTTATAGCCAAACTCTGGCCAAGTCCAGCTGAGCACACCACTGGTGTCATCCTGAAAGGATGAACAATGTCCATCTGCATGATACAGCCCTACTTATCCAAGACAATTCACCCATATTTTGGAGATTTGGTAAGCCTCCATTTCTGGGAGATCATTAAATGCTGGTTGAAAGGAGCTTTATTTATTTATTTTTTCATGCTGAAAGCATGTTTTCTCAACGTGCTTTCTGCCACAACTTCAAAACTGATGAAACTATTCCAAACCTACATTTTTGTTTTGTTACATTTTTGCCTTTTCAATGTTTATTTATTTCACCAGGATGTCACAATTTGGGGGTTTAATTAGGAAAAGGGTGTAGTTCTGACTGACTCAGAAGTACTTTCTCTCTCTCTCTTTTTTTTTTTTTTAAATCCTTTTCTTGGTCTTTATCTCTTTTCTTGTAACTGTTTTACATAATAAAAGAGCTGTTGTGGTTGTTGTGTTTCCCCCCTCAGAAGCCAAAACAGATATCTTCAGAAATGCTGCTAGCACAAAGACCTTAAAATAGTTTTGACCATTGCTAATATACCCCAGGCAAACACTGAAAAAGGGAGGCAAAACAATACGAAGGTTGGAGGTGGCACAAGTTCTGCCAAACCAAACAATTGGAAAAGGAAAAACAAACACCCTCCCCTAGCTTCCCCCAGAATGCACATGTAAATTCAATTGCATTTACAAATAAATTTGCTTTGGTTATGCTTACACCTTTACATGTGTGCTTTACACGAGTGATTGTCAACATTTACTTATGTAAATACTGAAGACCCATGATTTTGATCTTTGTATATTCAAATATTTACCCTGGAAGTCTTGTAGTACGATGTCACACCTCTGGAACCACCCATTGACTGTGTTCCAATCCCACCATGTGTCACAGCCTTGGTTCAGAAAAAGCAAAACAGGCCAATCTTGATAATTAAAACAAACAAACAAACAAACAAACAACAAAACAAAACAAAAAAAGGCAAAACTTGACCATGGGTTTTGGCAGCAGGATGGGGCAAGCACTTCAACATGTCTTGCATCTGTGATGCTGGAGCTAGAAAAGTGCTAGAAAAGCACAGAGCAGTGATTCCCTTGGAAGTTTTTTTGTTTGTTTGTTTGTTTGTTTGTTTGTTTGTTTGTTTGTTTGTTTTTCATAGAAACCTCAGAGTTTCTCTGAATTCTTTGCTGGAATAAAATAGTTGAGATAAAGACTGTATTAGGTGTCCTCCACTGAGCTGTGTAAACTGCCAAGGGAGCATTATGTCTGAATTCCTTATATTGCTCAGCTTTTTATTGAAAGTGATTTTTGGGAAAGGTATATCTAGCTCAAAAAAGGAACCTACAACTTCATCCAAGGTAAGTGCTTTATAAGCTCTTACGTGTTTGTCATATAATCAAGAAAATAAAAATTGCAGGGAACATACCTAGGTCAGTGTACCTTTGATTTAGTGCATGGACATTTACACAGTTGTAGGGAACTATTTGCAGTTTCTTGAAATAGTTGAGAAAAAAAAAAAAAAATCCACGACAATGTAATAGGGAGCTTTCTGCTGCAATCAAGTAAAAGGAATTTCAGTCTTCTTACATCTAAGTCCAAAAGGAGGGCAAGCACACTGCACCAAAGACTGATTCAGAATCACTTGCTCAACTTCTGAACCTGTGTAAAATATTATGTCCCAGAATTTAATTTGGCCATTTGTCATATATATTACTGTCTTTTGTCTGCAACTATGGACATAATGTAACACAGATATTACATCCCCCACACCAAATCAAGCCAAATCAAACAAAAATAAACAAAGTAAAAACAAAAACAAACAAAAAGCAAACAAACAAACAAAAAAAAATAGTACGATTAACAGAGAAGAATGAAGAAGACAAGTTCTTTTTTTTCAGTCATAACTTTCCACTGAAATTTGTTTTTGTACCTCATGGGCACTCCTCTGAAAGGTTAATCCTTGCTCATATTCACCTACCTGACTCCTCATCCAAGAAGTCAACATCTTCCTTCCCAAGCTGGAAGCCTTTCCCTTGCAGCCTAAAGCTTTGGTGTGCTATCTTTTTGACATTTTTCTAAAGGCATAATAAATCTCCACTATCATGTTGTGTCTTTTATGTTTAAAATAATAAAGAAGTAACATGTTTGTGTTTAAAACATTTATCCCAGCTACATTACCACTTTAGCCTTGCAACAATATCCCTTCAGGTTAAGGATACGTTTTCAGGTCTAGTGTTGCTATTTCAGTGATTGTTTCCAGGATATTTTAAGGCAGGTTCTGAAGAACATCACAGAAACTGCTAACCTGCAACGATATCTCAGGCAATAGCAGTTTTTTTCCAGGCTTCTAAACAGATGGTAGCCAATCCAAATTCAGCAGTGCTAGCAAGCAGCACTCAATAAAACTGTAATTGATGCATATGGTACCTGCTAAGCTGTTTAAAAACCATCTATGTGGCATTAAAGGGAAATTGTTTAAATGTCCTGATAGAATTAGACCTGAATTTTGGAGCAAATCTATCAGAGAGGAAGTCTCCTTGTCTTCAACCTCCCAATAACCACTCTGCCTTCATGCTGCAGTAGCAGAGTGTTCCTGCCCCTCACTTTCTAGAGGCCTTCCAGAGAGAAGCCATACATAAAGACATGCATAAGGTCTTTCAGGCTGTAACAAGAAGCTAGGCAGAGGAAGATGAGTTGATTTCTTGTGATTGCAAAGTGATCTGGATACAAAAGAGCATAATGTAGCTTTTTTGTTCTACATTCCTACTGTGTTTCACAGAAAATTTCTTTTTCATCAGTTTGCTCTCACTGTAACACAGCTTAGTGTCACAACTTAACTTGTTTGTCTCTTGCATAAGCAGGAGGAAAGGAAAAACACAAACATGCAGCTCTATATAACTCCGAGTCTGATTAACCCACAGAATGGCTTGGGGGAAGGAGTGCTTTACCACATTATGAACCACAGTGAGATTTTAATGGAGAGTGGCAAGGTCCAAGCTTACTTGTTAATTTACACAATGGGATGTGACACTAAAAATATTGTTTATTGTCTCTGCTAAAAAAAAAAAAATAAAGTGGTAATTTCATTCTTCTTTTAATAGGTGAGATGTTCTTGCAATTTCACTTCTTCTCAGAAAATAACCAAACATCATGTATGAGGGAATGGACAGAAGTGTACCACATGCCAGAAGATATACATTTTTTCTTTTCTTTTTTTTTTCAAATTCAGCATAACATGAGAATTATTATTATTATTTTTTTTTTTTCCTGGAGAAAATATATGAAATTCTACAAGGGAGCAAAAAAAAAAAAAAAAAACAATAGAAATGTAACCTTTAAAAGTATGTTTGCTCTGCACAGAATAGTGTTCTGTGGAGAATCTGAGGTTAATTCCAAGTGAGACCCAGCAGTGTAGGCTAGACCAGACTTAGCATTTTGATTGTGCTTCTTCTGAAATGGCCTTGTGTATAAGGTAGTTCCATCTCATTGTAATGCTCTGGTAAGGCCCAGAAACATATATGTAGCAGCTGAAAAGCAGAGGAATGGGCACTAAGAGCCACTGAAGCTGCTTTATCAAAATTCCTCAGAGGAAACCTCCATACATACAATCAAATTAAACCATGACAATCAAGTTAAACCATGGTTCTCCAAGTACTTGATTTTTTAAATTATATATTTATTTTTAAGGATATGGGCTGAGAAGAAAATCGAGAATGGAGAGGCCATTGTCCAGTAGAATATTGTTTGTAGTCCTTCGTGAGAGGAAAATGATACAATAGAGAATGAGAGTGAAGGGTGGAGGATTCTGCCCAACCCTGTTTGACCACCATTGGGTGTTGTGAGCATGACAATAGTGTTATATGGCAAGAACACTGAGCAGATATTTATAAGGAACCTCCTTTTTCTGTGAGGAGCAATATGGTAAAAAAGATGAAAATGCCTGTTTATATGTTGGAGAAGTGCCAGGAGTAAAAGTGAGCTGAGTGGGGGTGGCAATTGGCCTCCTCACATTCACACTATGAGAAATTATAGGCAGGGACAGGCTGTGGTGATTTTGAATGTGAAAATAAGAAGACATTAGAGAGATTCCTAGAAAAGTTGATGAAATCCAAATAATGGATTGGAAAAATAAACTGAGCAACTACCAGTAGAACTACCAGTAGAACTATGTTTCATTTAGTAGGGGAAAAGATGAAAAAGAAAAAGGAAAAGGAAAAGAAGAAAAAAAAAGAAAAAGAAAAAGAAAAAGAAAAAGAAAAAGAAAAAGAAAAAGAAAAAGAAAAAGAAAAAGAAAAAGAAAAATAAAAAGAAAAAGAAAAAGAAAAAAGAAGAAAAAAAAAGAAGAAAAGGAAGAAGAAAAAAGAAAAAGAAGAGAAAAACAGAGATGCAAAATGATGAGAGACTGAAAGGATTTTTTATTTTATTTTTATTTTTTTTCACAGAGATGTTAGAGAAGCTCAGGAATACCTTTCTGATAGTGTGTGTTAAATATATACCTTGTCCAAGCTGCAAGGTCCTAGAAAGCAATTCAAGCTGAGTTGGACACTTGAGTTACATGAGTGGTGGTACTGGTGCACAGGATACTAGAGAAAGCACACAGAAGCAAGTTTTGGCAGAAGAATGGAAATAGCTGTTTTATCCAACCTAGGCTGGAAGTGACAATCGGAGATTTATGAGAAAGTTTTCAAGAAACAAGCTGAGAGTTTTATCTGGGATAGGCCTAATGCAGAAAAGGGTTTCCATCTGTCTGTCTAGAATGGAGAAGAAGATTTGTAAGTGATCTACATAAAGCAGGGGTTCAGCCTGAGTTTATCAATACAATTACTGAAGTCCTACAAAGTAAAGAAATGGGCATTTAGAACAGACCATCATGACGTCTTCACAAAAAAAGTCCAGAATGAACATGGGAAAAATTCTCCTTTGAAGGCAATACAATGAGAGAGAGCCTCCGCAAATCACATATGAGGATAATGAAGAAGGGAAGGAGTTACAGACATTCATCTCAAGCTTTCAGGAGAATATGAAAAACAAGGTCAGAGTCCTGAGGTGGCAATTTGGGCAGCACATGAGAGCTGTGGAAGTGCAGAAGGAACTGAAGCAGGTGCGCAGCAAGCTCAGACATTAAACAGAATAGCGGAGGTGAGCAACTGAAGAAATGTATAGGACTAGGACTGGGTTCTTCATTTTGTTTTTGTTTTAAGATGGAAGAAGCTAAAGTGTGTTTGCCTTTGTGAGAAAAGAGCCAGCTGGGACTGAGAAGTAAAGGCAAAAGGTAATTCAGGAGCCAATTTATCCTAACATGTCCTCGAAAGATTCTTTTGAGCTGCTTAGAGCAAACTCTTTGTAGCTTTGGTTTAAAGCCCAGGAGTGCACTTTTTATCTAGAGGATCTCTTGATGACAACTCCAGTGCTGGAAATGTACATTCCTTTAAAGGTACAAACATTTCAGCAAGTGCTAGAAATTAAAATCTGTCTGAGACACTGCTCTATTTACAATGATGATGAGTGGTTGCCTGTAGCAAATTGTTCCAGCTAGCCTCTGGAGACAGAGATCAGGTATGGGCGAAGGAAGATAAAATGTTTGGCGAGCATGCAGGCATACTGGGGGTTCATAACCTTTCATAGGGTCTAAAGAGTTCCAACCTTGTGACACACCACAAACTGCCAGCACCCAGTCCTGCCAAGTACCAGAATTATATTGTAAATCTCATGAAAAGTCATTCTTTTCTTAAAGTGATCCAGTCCATTCTATTACAATAGAATATCAGTTTTAATTAAAAAAAAAAAAAAATCTAGTCTACATATTCAGAAAAAAAATCTTGAGAAATGTCCCCTAAAGTCTTCCAAAACATAAGTAAAAGAATAATACATATATTACTTTCTAGTACCTTGTGATTTTCATAAGATGTGTTGGCAATCTTGCCTACTTGCAATTTAAACTGAACTAAGATACTTTAGGGGCTGGCTTAATTTTAAATAATGTTTAAAAATCTACTGCAGAGTACACACTGAGGCAGTGGATCCCCAAATGGTGTTCACCCATCAGAATATGGTATTGTGCTTACCACTTTTTTGCTTGTCTTTACATTGCCTTCACAGCATATTCAACTACTGTGTGGAAAATAAGCCTGTGAAGCAATGTGAGAAAATATGGTGGCTACAAGGAAACTGAGGGTTGATTATTAGTCCAAAGAAGCTTAAGAATCACCTGTGCAAAGGTGTGCTTTTATTGCAGAGTGAGCTGGGTTTTGTGTTTTCAAGCTCTTCCTTTCCACTGAGATTATCAGTCACACTGCTGAGCACCGCTGTGTTCATACAGGCACCTTTCTCCCTGCAGAGTGACCCAACACTTTTTCATACCCACTTTTTTTTTTTTTTTTTTTTTTTTTTTTTTTTTTTTTTTTTTCCCAGTACTTTTCCATATCCACTGTTTCCAAACCCAACTCACTGCTTTGTTTGTGGTGCACTGGGAACTGACCAGAGCTACCTTTGAGCTGAACAGCCCAGGTAGTGATAACATCTAGCCACAGCAAAAGGAAGCACAATGTAGGTTAACCACTCAATTGTTTGTCCTGCTTCCCAAGTGGGTCTCAGTACATGCCACATCTGCTACTGTGATCAGTACCTAAAGACATCAGCACCAACCCTGAGATCCCTAGCACAGTCCTGCCCCCAGATTTTGGAGCTGTAGTACTTGTCTTCTATGGCTGTGGAGTTTCAGCAGATGGATTAATTTGTTCATGGCTGAAGAGCTTTTCTCCCTAATTTTGCATACAGAAAGAAAAGGTGAAGCCCCAGCAACCCCCATACAAAGCTAGTTTGCAGTAGCACTGCAAGTTGGCTGTGTTAGCACAAGGGCAAACACAACACGTGTTGTGTTATCATGCATGTGATATAGGGATCTTCTCAACTGATGGGACATGAAGCAAGGCTTGGGTGAGTGCTGACATAGCTGAAGCCAATTGTGTTCTTCAAAAGAGAAATGGGACTGTCTTGGAAAGCAAGAAAATGATCAAAGTGGAGGAACTAAAATCGAATTGTGACTGTTACCTGTCCAATTAGCTTGCTTATATCTGTTGCTTGGACACCTGTAGCAATGGAAGGAGATTGGTGAAAGGGTTCTGACCACCACATCTGTACTTTTGCTTCTCAGTCTCTGTATAGGACTCGGGACCTAAAAACGCAACCTGGAGTCCAAGGAGCTCTGGTGGGGGCCCAGATGAGGACCCAAGCATGTGGACCAGCATGTGAGAAGCCAGCATGTCTGGTGGGTACGTCATTTAGAAGGTATTATATTCAAGCCACACAACTACAAGGATTTTTAAAACAACAGAGACAGAAACACAGAGATCATGGACAGGAGAACGAGCATTATGAGCTGTGTAGGGAACAAGACAAATAGAGGGACTGACATTGCTAATCTCACATACAAAAAGATAGATATCTTTGCTAAGTATAGAGGCTCAACTTATAGACTGTAGATTGCTTTAAAGAGCGTGAGTATGAAGGACAACAGACTTTAAAGTAGTGATGAACATTTTCAGTAGCAGTCTTGTGTCTAAAAATATAGATTTACTGAAATAGGAATAGTTGACAGGTATATTCTGTATTGGCAAATCTTCCCATAAAACAGAAAAGTCCTAAAGAAAATGTGTTACACAATCTCTTAACTTATGGTGTTTACTGGCTGTTTACGAATGTGCCTTCCTGAGGCTTTTGCAGGCTCAGACTGTTGAGGTTTTTATAGAGCACAGAGTACAGAAGCCTCATGTCTTCCAGGTACATCAGTATTTGAACATATTTAATATGACATGTTTAATATATTGTTTCCACTTGAGAGGAAAGTAGCTTTTCATTTAATTTTGGGATGACATTTTTTTCCAAACTCCAACCCTTTTTGAAAGTGAAATTAAGGCACTTTTGTCCCACAGATCATCTACATGTATGAGTTTTGAATTGCGTGGCTCCAGCATCAACTGTCTTTGCAGCCAAGACAGCAGAAGAACCAGTAAAATCTATTTATCTTCATTAGCAAGACCAGGGAAGGCACCTAGGAAGAGATGCAGTTTAGACCTTTTCCAAGAAAGAAGTGAGGTGTGGACTTTCTACAGCCAGCAGACAATCATCATGAAGCTGGAGAAATCATACATACATGCAAGTGCATGCTACCTACTGTCCAAGTTTCTGAAGAATCTTCACAAGAAGAGAGCAAGAGGGAAATCTTTGTGATTTATCCTTCATATTTATCTTGTGCTGACAAATAATAAAAAACAATGTACACGTGACAAAGGAGTTCAGCTGATCTCCTTCTGTGGAGATGGTGGCCGGGAGAAAAAATTGTTGTTATTTTAGCTGTAGGATCAGTACTACCTGATGGACACGTAGCAGTAGGAATTAAAAGATAAAATCAGTAAAATCTAGTGAGGAAGACTATTTCAAGAGAATGAAACAACAACAACAAAAAAGAAGATATGCTCACTACCCTCTAGGATAAGCACTCATTTAAAACATTAATTCCTGTTCAGTCGAAGGCAGAGACCCCACAAATGTGCTTCCCAGACACACTATTGATTTCTGACCTACAAATTACTCTCCTTGAAGGAGGGCTTTGCAGAGTGGAGACAGTGCGGGAAGAGGGCTGGAGTAGACTGGGTACTTCTCAGCTGCAATCTGCATAATGTTTAGTATTCAGTGAGTTAAAGCACGCAATGAAAGGGAACTGTCAGTGCAATCTAGAAGATATAAAGAAATGAAGGGGTGAAAAAAAGCCGTATGCTAATAATCCACTCAGTAATTAAGTGAAGATCGCTGCCAAGCGCCACTGCCACTTTCAAAGGGTAATTTGTACAGGAAATCATAGAGTCATTGTCAAATCATTTCAGGATAAAAGGAAAGTCATCAACTAAGATAAGATAAATGCTGGGTGTCTGGCAGCATGTGCCCTAGGAAATGCCTTTGCTTTTTTATATTAAAAAAATTTGCAAAAGTGGGGCTAGGAAAACTTGACATGTTGAAATGCACATTTACTATTAATAATAGGGGTGATATATGCATAGATGCATTATTAAATAGGTAACTGGAACAAAAATATATATATATATAATCATCAAATGAGCCAGCTAAAAGGGACTTAATTTTCAACAATGTGACTTTTAAGTTAAACCTTCAGTAAATCAGAACATACTTCTTCCCACCCTCAGAAGAGTCTTTTGTAACTAATATACCTTAATAACCCTTTCTTCTTAGTATGGGATAATCTGTGGGAAAGCCAGTTTCCCCCAATAAAAATAATAATAATAATAATAAAATAAAAAAATCACAAGACTAACCTCCCGCAGATCTCCACCAGGGTCTGCATATTGCCATGTCAGAGCTTTTGGGCCCTCCCAAGCATCAGTATGGCTGTGTCAGGGTGACGCTGCCACCAGAACAAGCTCATGGGCTGCAGTCCTGCTCCTCTGCATACACATCATATGTATGATTTGCTTAGATTCATTCTTTTTCAAAGTTTTCCTCCATGTTCTGTGTGGTTTTCTAATATATGTTATCATTATCAACATGTCCTGATTAAAGGTATGCTTTTGTGAAGGATGCTCTCTTGCTGTAACTGTGCTTGAAAGCACATGGATACATATACTGTACCAAGCAGCATTTAAGGTTCAAAAAGGGCTTTGGTCATTTCGCAAGGACCCATGCATTAAGGGCTGGACACAGGGAGGCCAGGGACTAACTCCCATGGGAGGTCAGGATTTCCCAGAGAAGAAGATTACACCCTGTACAACAGATCAGGATGAATCTCTGGGGTAGTGTTATAGGATGAAAGTAAGAAATTTAAGCATTTTCATTTGTCATGCCATGCATTGAATGTGTTTTCCTCAGACTAATGCAATGCATGGAACATATCTCATGGGTAATCATTTTTGTTACACTTTGTACTTACCTAAGCTTTTAAGCCATTGTATAAGTGATTTTGACTATATTGTTTTCTTTCACCACATCTTGAAATGACATAATAATATTAGACTAATTTCTAATTCATATAATTAACTTTTATGTAATGATATTTGAATTTTATTAAGTGCATATCCTGGCCTGCACTTGACCTATCACAGGTGTACAATTACAAAGCTGAATTTATGAATCACAATAAGATTTTTGTTTTCAAGAAACAGTATTTATTGGAAGTGGAAAAAAAAACCCACACACAAATTTCATATATTTTTTCCAGTTATTCCAACTAATCTTGCAAAATGTGAGCAGGAGGCTCTTCAGATGTACACTCGATTTTATTTCGTGCCAATTATTTTGCACCTAATTCAGCAATCCAAACACAGAACCCAGATCTGAGAAACAACACAGACTCCTCATGGTATTTAGCACAGAAGTCTAACACTCAAACAGCATGAGGGCTTGTTACATTTTGGAGAGAGTTCTGACTTCTTTAAAACAGTGATAACATTTCAACCATCCAGATTTTTTCATCCATGACAGATATAGTATAGATCAAACAGTTTGCATCATAAATAATTCAACTCTAATTTAATAAAAGTTAATATTCTACAATAGGAATGGCTTTAATTTTACTTTCAACTGCTTCACAACACTGAAAGAAAATGCAGACTGGAAGTGGACTCAGTGAGAACAGACAAACTCCCATGAATTTTTTAACATGCTACCTTTCACAGAGAATACATTTCAGGGTGTTTTACAAAATAATGTTTAAAAACTTCAGCCAGAGAGGCTGGGAAGAGAAATATGACCACAAATAGAACAGAAAAATAAAATCAAATGCAATGTCTTTCAGATGTACTTTTTCTTTCTTTTCATTTTCTCCTCCTAGTTTGTCACATTATTACCCCATTTTTATTCTTGTACAGTTTATATTGTCTTATGTGAAATTAGACTTTTGAACATTTTTATGTTTAAAAAATATCTTTTTATTTGAAGGTGAAAGTATTTCTGAGTTCACTCTTGATTACTGTTTAACTTGCATTGCATTTCAAAGTAAGCCTCATAAAAAGAACTCCAGAATATTCATTGACTATTACACGATTAAGGTGAGCAAGAATTGAATATTAAATATATTATTTCACACAGTGTAATGTAAAATATAGAAATAAAAATCTCTTTACCTTTCTGTTTCACGACTACGCATATTTTTATCTGCATAGAGATAGAAGAGGGTTGTATCTGTACTCAGCACAGAACAGTTAATCTCTAGGTATTAAAACAGAGAAAGAAAAAGGAAAGTTGGTGATCCTCCTGCTAACCAAAAAGGTGATCTAAAATATATGGTAATACAATTATGCTGATATTTTACAATATTCAATATAGTTTCTAAGGAAGATGATGTCTGTTTGCCAAGCCTTTTTTGTGTTAGGATTAATTAATGTGAAGGTTTCACTAGGGGTACATTTTAATCAGTGTATCTATCTATTCTGTATACCTGCATGAAGTATCTCCTGAAAAAAAATGAATTTGGGGGTCAGATAGTTGTATACTCCTACACCAACAGGTGCGCAGCTACCAGTACCTGGTGCAGAAGCTGCTTTCCTGGGTAAGTGCCAGACGTGCAAAAATGCAAGCACAGAGTAAGTAGCATTTCAGTGGCAGAAAAAGCCCTAGAATTAGGCTGTACAAAATCACAGGACCTAGTATTTAAAAGTAGCTCCAGGCCCAACTGGAAATTTGGCTCCAATTGGATTTTACCAATCGGGAAAATTGAGCTGAAAGTTTATGAGGTGAAATGTTGTATTTCCTGCAATAACAGCAATGACTAATTTGTGATTGTATGGCATATCCTAACAGCTGTGATATATGTTGCTTCGAATTCATTTAGTTGTAACAATATTTGTTAATTTTTTCCTTCAGATGCCTGTTGTTGATATTTTCTAAATAAAGCCAAGGAAAAGAAAACGCCAGCATTTTGAAACATAAAGCAATCTGTAAAATTAAAAAAGCTTTCGTTGCCACCCCCCCCACCACAAATGTATACCATATGCCAAAGCTACTCCTTAACTCTAACCGACTGTTGTTACTGTAGTAATCAGTCTATGTCAGAGCAATTACTTCAAATCATCCGTCCCGCTTGTTTTGCACCGGCTGCGTCACACTGAGCAGAACAATGAGGCTGACAATCAGCGCAGCGTCACTGGCCCATGCACCCTGCCTGATTGACGGGGACCCGCAGCATGGAGGACGGGTCCTGCCCTCCCAGCCTATGGTGGCCTTGCCACCTTCTCCAGGGGTGGCTTGGTGGAGAGTGGGGTGGGATGGTGGTCCTACTTTGTCCTTGGGTGGTAGGGATGGAGCGGGGTGCAGTGGCATGGAGTGAGTAGCGCCTACGTCTTTGACCTTGGACATGGCAACTAGAGAGACATCCCCAAACCACCACATCCAGCTTGTTCTGGGTGATGGGGAGAGCACGGGGTGATGCCATGATTAGCAAACCCCAATAATACACATGAAGGTGCAGGATACGGGAATGCCAAAAACCATCCCCAGTTGCTGTGGGACCTGGAAAAACCTTGTCCTTTAGGGGTCAACTCTTCTTGAAGCCAATTTGCTCTTGTCCTTAAGAACATGCTTATTGCAATAGAAAACAAAACAAAACAAAACAAAACAAAAAAACAGACATGTCATTCCCCCCTCCCTCTTCCCCCTATCTGTATCATTTTCTCTAACAATCCTGAGATCATTTATTTTTTGCTGCCCACAGAGAGATTTTCAAACAGGTACTCACATTTCATTTTATTAACAAATAAGCCCTGTTAGAAAGGAAAGCCATACAAAATCAATTGGTAATTGAAAGGATATGTACACATTGATTTGTACATCAGTGATGTACTGCGCCAATTATTGCTGAGGGAAATACTGCTTAGTGATAAGATTTGTTATATATTTCTTGTTACTTTCTTACTATTTTATTGTTGTAAATTATCTTTTAGACTAAAAAGAAACACATGGGGTTATAGAGCCACAAAGCAGCTTACAAATATTTATTGGAGAAAGACCACAGAACATATACTGAAGAGGGTAATTCTGAAATTTCCAATCTTTGAAGCTTTTCTGTGGCCAAAAAACAAACAAACCAAAACAACAACAACAAAAACAAATGAAAACAAGAATAAAATATTCTGAAAGCCTAACTTTATTTTTGAATTTTCAGGGAGGGTTTGTCACTCTATTAAATACATTTACAGTACCTGGTGAGGTGGCACCATGGATGGAGTGCTTAGGATACTGCAGTTGAAATAATAAATAATTGTCAGACATTTCTTAAAAGGCTTGCTTCCTTCTGAGTGGGGTTGTCTTTTATCAGCCTGCCTTACGCCTTTATCACGTTTGTTCTCATTCAGATCAGTGAAGGCTTTCATTTCCTCAACAGCCCCAAAAGCCAGGATTTGTAGCCTGTATTCAAATTTGTTTAAAATCAATTCTGTGCAAAATAATTAGAGAGAGAAAAAAAAAAAAAAAAAAAAAAAAAAAAAAGAACAAAACAAAACAAAGAAAAAAAAAAAGAGGTGTTGCAGGTTCTTTCTTTTCCTTGGATCTTTTGACCACAAAAATGATAACTGCTTGTTTTGGGGAAGCATTTTAAAATATGTTGTGAGTACATGTGTTATATTGCACACATCCTAGCTGTACACCACACAGACCTGTAATTGCAGTATTCTAAACATTAATACAAAGAAATACATTCTTTTCTCTGCAGCAGAAGCATCAATAAAAAAAGCCAATTAGAAGAGATGAATTTTTATTACATGCTGATGATTAAATCTACATTAATCATAAACATCCACAGGCCACCAGCAGAGCTTGTTTAATCATTTTCAACCATTTGTGTCTCTCTACCTACTATTCTGTTGGATTTTTCTACATTATTTCCATATTTGGTATTGGGATGTTAGAAAGTGAGAGTATACTCCTGGGTAATCAGGATTTCATGCAATATGACTCAGAAAAACATTCACAAAAGAACTCTTCTGAAAGGTTTCTAAACCCACGATTTGATGGGTTGTGCCATTACGTGGTGTTGTTTATGGGGCTATTGTGTCATGTATGGCACTCGCTGTATGTGTGGAGATTATTTCAAGTATTAAATAGCAGTTGAATTGGGTAGAGAGATAACTACATAAATGAGATAAGTATAAAAGACATAATAGAGAATAAAAGGTCATGGAAGCCCTGGGAACAATGACCCGAGGAGGACAAGAAATGACTCCAATATCAACAGGAGAATTTTTAATGAAATTTGTTTTCAGCACCAACATAGAAAAAAGGATATAATGTTGTCTCATTGCTAGAAGCAAGTAAATAATGCTACAGAAGAGTTCAGACCTAATTGGGAGTTGGAATAATTATAGATGATGATAAGCCAGCCACCAGAGAAATGCAATATTCAAGATGTGTGGTAACAAACACATTGATTAACATAAGTCAGGACAGGAAAGAACATAGCTTAGAAATACAGTATATAATTTATGACCATGGCAAAAAGAAAAAAAAAAAAAGAAAATCAACAATAAATATGATGAAAAAGAAATAAAATAATTTTAATTTTTCTCTCCCATCCTTTTTTTTTTTTTTTTTTTTTTCTATTTCACAGTAATTCTACAAAGAAAGAGCATTTAGCGAAAGATTTTTCATATATGTATGAATTATATTGAAAATGAATGCAGCCTCTCCTTTCACCTTTTCTGAACACTCACAGAAATTTCACAGCAGTTTTTGGTGGGATACATTCATATTCTAACTTGCCTGGTTCTGATCTTACTCTTTCTTTTTATAAACAGACTTTTCTTATATGAAAAAAACGGGAGGAGAGAGGAGGTAAGCAGAAGCCATTTTAGTTTTTCCTTAGATAAATTAAGCCAGCAAAGAAGCTCTTGGGAGATTTCTAATATGAAATACAATAATAATAATAATATTATTATTAATAATAATACACACACAACTCTTTCTGGGCTCTTATTCTTAAGCTATTTTTCATTCATAACAGATTGACAAAAGGCATATCTATGTTTTAGAGTTTCACAGAATTGTGTATTTACTCCTCGTCTTGGAAGGGTTTGGAGACTGCAGAGCCAGGGAGTATACGGGATGGTCTCATCTGACCTGGGGCTGCACTGTGTCCAGCACCAGGACCCTGACCAAGATGCTGCTGCAGCCATAGAAGTGACGGGGAACAAGCAGTAGCACAGGTGGCAGCTAGCCCCTCCTGTGACTTGCAGCTTAATTCCTGGCATGTTTCCCTAAATAACAAAAAGGAGATGGGAAGGACACACAGATCCTTAACCAAAAATCTTGATGCCTCTGGCTAGGGAGTGCAGTTTTTTGAGTGCTGCAGGGTTTCACAGGACTGCATGCCTGTGTAACAGGGTGCTTAATTTCTCTGGGAACATGGGTCAGACATTAGCACAAGAGTCAGACATGTAATGGCTACTGGCTTTTGCTCTCAAAAGAGACCTCTGAAGAGGCTTTTGCATGGTGATTGCACCAGCAGGCAATCTCTGCTTATGTCTCCCAGAAGGAAAACAACCTTACAGCGTTAAGATTTGTAGTGGCAGAGGAGGTGCTCTGTGTTCTAATTTTAAAAAGCCACCCTCATCAGCATGTACTCCATCAGCAGAATATGCCGTGCCTGAAGTCAGTCAGTGGGAAACTATGGAGTTATATTGCTTATGCTAGCAGGTCTGCAAATTTCTGTGCTCCAGACTGGTCATCTCTGAATTTCTGAAGTACCTCTGTGCACGTATATCATCAAAATATTAACTGAAAACACCATTAAATGAAACATGGCTCATTGACCACATACCATGGCTTTGCTGTCAAACAGTTATTTGTAGACCACACTTTGAGAACCGCTCACTGAAACTGTCTAAAATGAAGTGCGGAAAACACTTTAAGAAACAGAGCCAAGGAAATAATATATTGGCAAGGAAATGGAATCTAGCCTGACTTTCCTCCATCTCGGAACTGCAGAGATGTATGATAGCTCTATCAATTGTAATGCCAGTCTAAGTTGGAATATATGGCCAAGCACAAAGAAATAATTAGGGAACAGTCACAGCAGGCAAAAAGAAGGTATAAGGAATAGCAAATGAAGCTAAGCTGAGATAGATATAAAATGTCGAGAGCCATGAGAAAAGTGAAAGATGAAAGATATCAGTCAGCCCAACAACATGAATATGATGTAAAGCAGAACAGCTTTTAGTTAAGGTAGATCTCAGTTTCTTAACATTCTGTGAGGAAAGATTTGCAAAAGAATGGAGCAATGTGTGAAAATAAGAAACAGAAGGAGCAGAAGGAAGACAATATGGTAACACATGGTTACAGTTCCAAGACTCGAGAATATATTTCTTGTACTATATCCCTTTATGTTAAAATGCATTCTGTTTATTCTGGCTCAATGGCTCAGCTGGTACCATAGTGTAACACCCCACCACATGGTAGACCTAAGCTCAGGAGCAAGCCTGGGCCAACAGAGCTTGGGACTGTCACAGAGGTGATGCTGTCAACTTCAGTGTTGGCTAATGCTGCCCAGGGAAGGGACAGAGCTGTGCATTTCTCAGGGAATAGCAAGAAGAAAAGAAAATAATATGCAAAATCAGAGAATATGCATCTCAGAAGATTAAATGGACAAAAATATAGATCTCACATAAGTCTTGGTTTCTTAGGCAAGTGAAAACATCTTTTGCTCATGTTTTTCTACAGGACTGATAAAAGATGCTGGCTTCTGTACTGTAAATATTACTCTTCAAAATAAATTTTATTTGCTTTGTGAATATTTCATGCATTATTATGCTTATAGAAAGCGAACTGAAGTGAACAGCAAGATTGTTAAGGTTAAAGCTAGAATGGCAGCTACTATTACGAGAGTAAACACTAAAAACAGCATTCTTACAGATCTCATTGTACCTAAACAAGATTTGTATCAGGACAGTATCCTCTCACTGATGGAGCTACCCTGCTTTACGAGTTTTAAAATAAGTTGGAAGATGGCATAAAAGCAAACCACTGGCTCCAGACATCCCAAAGTCAGCTTGCAGAAAGATCACTTGAAACATTTATTAGTTTGTGGAGTCAAAAAGTGGGATTTATTTATCTTCAGTCATCTGTCAATGCATCAGTTACTTGCTTTAGATACTGACTCCAGAATGAAGCCCCTCTCTCCTCCTAGACAGAAAAGTCGATTAACTTACAGCAGGTGCTTGATTTTCTCATGATTAATCTCAGGTGAGATGAAGCCTACCCAGGAAAAAAGAATTGAGGAGATCTTAGCATCATGTATTTGATGCCACCTGCTTCCATGTCTCTCAAGTATACCAAATATTGTAGACAGAGAGGAATCAAACTGATTTATTCTGGCTCTCTTAATAGCAATGACACATCGATAATGAAGAACAAGTGGTTTCCCTCAGTAATGTTCATTCCTTGGTCTGCACTGTGGTAGTGCAACCTGATGAATATTTTGAAACAAATCTTTCATGGGTAGTATGGCTCTGAACTGTAAGCTGCTCTTTTAAAAGCAGCTGAGTACCTTGCACATTACCCAGTAGCTTTTGATATGTTCTAGGCATGTGTTTTATATGCAGTTTTTTATTAAAAATACAAATATTGGACTATATAAATATGTATTAGCCCAAAAATGCTTCTTATCACAGCTGTGAGATTACAGAACTTTTTCATCAACAAATTCTTCTGAAGAAATAACCATGCAAAACATTGTCTTTCAGAAGTAAACTGCAACTATTGCAGAAATTGCTTCTTTCTCCCTTCCCAAACTTGAAAATACTACATGGGTATCTGTGATTTTTTTCCCAAAGACAGTCTCTATAAAGGATTTTTAAATAAGAAAAGTAAGGCCAAGGTCATAAAGAAAAAAAAATAAAAGAAAAAAAAAAAAAAGGAAGAAAGTTGTAATTAAGAAAGATTAAAATTTGACACACAATTAAGTTTGATCAAATCAGGGAAATAGGTACTTTTACCCTAACAAAGACGGGTGTGCTTGCTTTGCCAGATCTGGGACAATGCATCTTTAAGATACTATGCCATTTCTTTTAAGCATTACTTCAAAAATGTGGGAGGAGGGAGCATCTAAAGCAAAATTGCAAATGCAACTTTTGATTGTTATGATTTATTTTTAATTATCCTTTTCTCCTTTTGTCTTAATTGGACAGAGCCAGTCTAAACTTGTTCTGTGCAATTAAGAGCAGTTACATGCATAGAAAATTGAGACCTATTTTAAATCTCATTTGGACTGACTCATAGTTCAGCTTGCTACAGGAAAATTAGAGCAAGAAAATATATTTAAAAAGCTAATGAGCTTTAGTAAAAATATCCTCAACGAAATGATGTGCTGGGAAATTTTACATGTTCACTTAAAACCATATCAGACGGTGGATGAGGGAAACTCATTTTGCTCTTACTAGGCTTTCTTAGGGGACATCCAGGAACATGTTATTGAATCCTCTTAAAAAATGTTCTGAAGTTTGAGCTATTTATTTCCAAGGCAACTAAACAAATATTTTCCAAATAACTCATACATGCATCTCAGACGGGGGCTAATTCTGTACTTGTTAATTTCCTACCTCTTGCAAGTACAATTGGCACCCAGTGTACACAGCAATGCACTTTCCAATAGTTAAGGTAACAAAAACGCTGTAAGGTGAAGGCTGTGCTAAAGCACCTGCATAATGCCCATTAGTGTTAATAGGGGCTTGGGAGAACATATCCAATACCTCCATAAAAGGCCTCATGCAGCTTGGAATAAATGTGCAAAACAATAATAAATTAGTGAACCAGTGTGAGAATAATCGTTTGAAATGAACCCAAATCCAAATATTGGAAATTTCTGGGGTTTCATGTTACACATGGGACTCGTTTCTTAGATGCTTTGGCTAAGGTGCTTGGGAGGGGGGAAAAGTGTCTGAGAAATCCCTTCTCCTCTGCTGGCTGCCTGAATGCAGCTGGTGGCATGGGACATGGAGGAAGTTCCATGTACGAGGAGCAGACGTAAAGAGATTGTACCTGCTTGGAATAAAAAACATTTTCTGACCCTCCTGCAGTGTTCATTTCTCCTTTCCCTGCTTCAGATGCTGCATACACTAATGGAAAACTAGACAAAACCAATCAGAGCTATGTATGTGTTTGAAGGCTGAACCACGTTTTCATATAAAGTCCCATGACACAAACCTTTTTTCACAATTCCTACAGAAATTTTCCAGGTTTAACATTTTTTTTGAGTACTCTTTACTTTTTTTTTTTTTTTCTTTTTCTTTTAAGATTACTTTTTACTGCTGAACATTCTTGTCTCCAGCAAGAAACAGCAGTAGGAACATACAACAAAAAAAGATTTACAATTTTTCCATTAAAAAAAAATCCCAAACCCAAGACCTTTAAAAAATTTGAAGCTGCTTGGTAAAAGTATTTGTTTGTTTTAAACACTTTCTCATTTCTGAACTCTCCTTGCCTTATGGCCTTTTTGCCAAAGCCCTGAGCTGAGGTCCAGTTGATAGAGCGACCTTGTTCATGAAGTGTGAATTTTCATCAACTCAGCCGAAATGTGAGCTTGAACAATGGAGAGTTGGCTCCTTTCCAGTCCTAAATATAGCTGTGTGAGAGCTTTCTGAAACCTGCCAAGCCGATGGCCCCACTCTTAAACAAATGAAAGCCCTGAAATATTTAGGGTTCTTCAATTTCCCTTATTCGTTTCTTGTCCTCCCACAGCTTTGAATGTTTTTGTGATGATTTAGACCCTGTGTGTGTACAGTTTGCAACCATATTTTCATGCTGGGGTGCTCTGTACATCTCTGTGGAATCTTCCCTTCTGAAAATGGGGTTTCCCTGTGCCCAGAGAGTCGCATCGGTGCTGGAATGAAATTTCAGTGGGGTGGTAAAGTAGTGAATAGAAGAGCTGCTAGAGTTTGGCAGTATTGATGTCCCCTGGGACAACAAGTTGGCTGGTGATCAAGCCAAACCAGCTTTACAAATGCAGCCTCCAGCAAGCAGTGAGAGGGCTCCGGCTTGAGAGGCCCAAAACAGAGCTGGTGCCAGCAGCACCCAGGGAGCCGTCTGGCCGTGGTGTGGGGATGAGCTCCTCACTCCCAGCACACTCTGCAGGGAAACCTATGGGGGTGTTAATGGTTTGCCTTGATCTCTTTCTTTTCCGTGTTGGTGTAAGCATGTAGTGTGATTAACGTTTCGATTTTTGATACAGCAGCTGTTTTCGTCTGTGTGTCTGTTATCTTCACTGTCACCGGAACTGTGAACTCAGGGAGTCTCTGCGTGGGATCCTGACCCAGATGCTCTGAAGATGCTTCTCAGTCCCTTTCTTTCAGCACCTCAGGAGGCTTAGGCAGACTAGCTTCCCACATTCAGGGATCAGACCAGATGCCTGAGAGCAGGCTATGTGAATACTGGTTGCATCTCTGGGAAAGACCAGATGGTCCCCAGTGATCTCAAAGGCCAAAGGAAGGTTAGTGGGGTACCAGGGACACCCTGTACCTTTGTGACAGCACAGACAGCCCCAACACACAGCAGGTCTGAGGCCTGCCCCAATATAGCAAAGACTGAAAGTCCATGGGCAAGAGCTGTGAGCAGGACAGACTGGAGTTCTGCCAAGGGACATGGCACTCACCCACTGTGCCTTCTGACCCTCCAGCCAGATATCTTTCTTCAGCTTTCAGCTCCTCTGGCTGTTTCACAAGGCTGGTAGAGATTTAATAAATAATCCCCTACTGCTATTTTTGTTCTTTTTACTCCACTTAATGCCTTCTCATGTTGTTTTGGCTTGGTTTGTCCTCTGCTCTCCCACTGGAGCATCTACAATGAAGATGGTGCAGTGCAGACATGGCCTTTCTGTTGACAGAGGCTTGAAGAAATTCCCCATGCAAGCTTGGGATTTAAGTTTCAGGCAAGGATTTCAGTACTGATCATTTCCTAGTTTACAAGAGAATAGAACTACATGGAGAAATGTACAGAAATGGGCTTCCATAGACAGATTAATAACAAAAGACATCATTACGCTTGCACATATTCAGGGCCCTATAAAAGAAATAGCTTATGAATAGCTGTCAAAGCAACAAAAAAAATTCAAACAGCAGGACATACGTTTCTTGGGACTGATGATGGATGATAATAGGATGAGGGAATGAGAGTGGTGACAGGTGAGGTTGCAGGTCCTGCAGCCCTCCCCTGGGCTGCAGAGCTGGGACAAGGGGGACATGTGGTGCTCCCCCGGCACCCTGCCACCCTGCAACAAGGCTTCCACACAATCTGATGCTTACTCATGTTTCACATCCAAGGGAGCCAAGAAAGATAAGGAAGGAGAGGAAAATGGAGAGAATGAAGAGAAAATGAGATACAGCTCCAGTTCTTCTCAGGCTCCGGCACTTATCGGTATCTGTGTGGAAGGATTCATTCTTGTGTGCTAATAAAAGAGAAAAAGCACATTTCAGTGTATGCACTGTAGGAGGAATATTTCTGATGTGGGACTCAGATTCTCAGAGTGAAAAACAATATTTTGCTTTTAAATTAAGGATCTTTCATCTCAGTTCATTTAAGTCCTTCATTTAGGTCCTAATCATAATTCTTAAGGTTAGGCAGGCTGTTCTGGACCTATGAGACTTGTACACAAAAAGGATCCTACTTGAAGTCAACAAGTAGACCATAACACAACGTTGACATTGCCAAACAGATATTTTGCCTGTGGCTGAGCTTGGATGTGATCTCGGGATGTTAATGCTTAGTATGTTGTTTATGCTATGATATTAGCAAGTCTCTTAAAATTTTAGTCACAGAGGAGTAAACTTTTCCTCTCTCAGGTTGGGATACCTGAGCAGACAATTCTGTCAAGATTTTTTTTTTGTCAAGTTTTTTTATTTTTTTTTATTTTTTTGTCAAGATTTTTTTTTTTTTTTTTTTTTTTTTTTTCAGTTTTGCACAAACTAAACTGCATCTTAAAATTTATTTGAATTTCTCTTGTCCTATTTCCCATGGAAAGCTGTTCCAGAACCTCATTGCTTTTATGGTTAGATTTTTTCCTATTTCCAGTCTAAATTTATACTTGGCTAGATTACATCTGTTTTTGGCCTAACACTGTTCTGTCTTTAAATAGTTCTTATCCCTGCCTGATGTTTATTCCATAGTAAATAGCAATCACATCTTCTTTCAGGCTGTGTTTTGATAGGCTGACAAACTAAATATTTCAGTTCTTCTTCTTTGAGATAGGCTCTTCTTTCTCACCAGTATCCCCAGAACTGTTTTCTGAAACAGATCCAGTCAGGGCATATCCATCTTGCACATGAGAGGCGAGCATGGACATGCTGTATTTCAGAAGAGGTCTTGCTGGTGCCTTGTACAAGGGCACAAATACTTTCCTATCTCCAGTGGAAATACCTCACCTGACACATGTAGGATCTCACTTGCCTTTCTCCCCAACTGTAGCATCTTGCTGGCTCAGAAAGGCAGTTCCTCTTCTTCCTCCCTTTTTATTTCAACTGATGAACTCCAGATTGTAGCAGGAAAGCTACAAGTCTGGAACTGCAGTTTTATTTACACTGAAATTAAAAGTAAACCCTTTCATTTGGTTATTTTTAACTTTTTACTTCTTTAGGAAATCACACGTTTTCCTTCTTCACACACATAACTTTGAGACTGTTCTGTATACTATGACAGGCTGTCTACAGAGTCTTGAGATGATGGTGACCCAAATATTGCTACATTTTGAAGAAGTCACTTCTAAGCATGGTCCAACCCAGTTGAGCTCTTGCTGTCAAAACTTCATATTGTTTCAGCTGCTGGTGTGCTCTGATTACTGGTTAATAGATGGAGCAAGATTTCATTGCATTTTCTCATTTCTTTGCTTAAACAAATAGTCTTTTCTATGTGGAGTGTAAGATAGTATGGGCAGAAATCAAACTCTTTAATAGAGATTTTACTGTGCTCCACAAAGTAGTGCTCTGATCTATTCGTGGGACTTCTGGGAACCACAAAAATACCTAGTAGAGGAAACAAAATGAGACTGTTAAACAGAAGACTTTTGAAGAGAATAAAAAAAAAAAAAATCCCAATACAGAGCTGAATCTTGAACATTAATCAGTATTAAATTAAGTACTTGGATATATTTAGCTAATTTGAACTTAAAACCATACTAGATTTAAGCACTCTTTATGAAGCAGGGATCTGATCTAGAACAGTATCTAACTGTCAGCAACCTTTGGATTTAAAAAAAAAAAAAAAAATTTGGTTTACTGTAAGATGTTTTCTGCAAAGTAGGTACCTTCCTTGAACTGAGATGTGAACAGAATCCCAGATGGAACTGGGTGAAAATGGGAGTGCCTGTTTCATCAAAAATCCAAACTGATAATGCCTTTGTTTCGAAGAGTGGGATATATTTTTAAAATAACACTAATTACAAATTTTTAAAAACACTGGAAAATATTATCAATATGAGTTTAGGTGTCTCCACTTTGAAAAATCAAGGTCAGTTTATTTCTTCTGGCTTTTTAAATAAGTTGTTAAATTTCCAATATTTGCAATGGATTTTCTGTGGTCCTTTGGACCTTGAAGATGATTGCACATATACTCTGCAAGACAGTTATCTTTATGGCAGTTCTGAGATATCCTGAGCAACCAAGTGTCTCACTGACAATCTGCTCTAATGAAATTGTTTAAAATACAGACTTTCTTCTACTTAAATACAAAGCCAGTCTCAGATAATGAGCTCTAAATGAAACAAACAAGCAAACAAACAAACAAAAAAACACAACAAAACAAACCAAAACAAAACCAAAAAACACCTAATAGCAACAACAACCAGAACAGCAATAGAGAACTCTACTTTCTGTTTGTAAGGGACATCCTGTAATAACTCTGATACAGCATTTTTTCTGCCTTTCAGGTTAGGTATATTGCCAGTACAAACTTTAATGAAAGATGGAAGACATTTGTTTCAAGATCAAAGGTCTTTATTTTTCCTCCAAAAATACTCTCCTCTGAACCCAAAGATATAATTATGTTGTACCTGCGGCTTCTGCCTCTGCCAAGCGAAGTAGACAATAGCCAAAGGTATTTCAACCTTACTTACTCAGCTACTAGAGGAGATGAATATTTAACTGAGACAAGAAAGCTATTTTATTGCTTTACTTAGGGGTAGAAAGACAAAGAATTTACTGTACGCTCACCCAGCTGTAGCTATGGAGGCTGACACAGAGCATGCATTGCACTGAGTGTCATGGCTGCACTTTTAGATGGCACTTAATGGTTTTGAAGAATGTCACAAGCACAAGAAGTGGAGCACGGGGTATAAATGAGCCTATACAGATACATAGTTGCTATAGGAGCATGCAAATTTGGTACCATGCAGGACAAAATGTTAAGAGATCAGATAGCAGAGAAATCTTCTGTCCTGTGTATTCAGGAACAATTGTTGTTTAAAAGAAAAAACAACAGTGGCCCCAGATAGATTACTGGAAATTGCTCACAGCCCACTGTCAAAGCTGGAAAGGTTATAGGACAGGAAGATTTACCTCAGCATTTTGCACAGGCACTTTTGCTCTTTGCTAGCTCCAATCCACCAAAGAACTATGCTGTTCACTGTTTTTGCTTTCAGCCAGGATGACAGGAACATATTTGCAGTTTACAGCAGGTGCCCAGCCAAGTCAACAAAGTGCAAACTAGGCAGTAAAAAATAATATATAAAAAAGGTCACTTTGCCAGGGTATGCCGCTCCAGCAAGTTTCAGTGCCTTACAGGGAGAATGTCTGAATCCAGTAACCGGAGAGATACTTTGCTCACCACACTGTTCATGAAAGCATTGTGTTGTCTCCTGCTAATGCAAGCAAAAACTTTTCAGATGCTTGTCAGCTTTTGTCCTGACAATCATTTCTACACCTGTTCCTTTGAAAAAGAAGAAAATTCTGCCTATTCATTCATAAAGCCCATGTGGACATCTTTGTGCTTGTGACAAGAAGTCCTTTATTCTGGAAGGTTTTTCCCAACCTGAGCCCTAATGTCCTGCCATTTTGCTGAAGGGTCTCATGACACCTGACCCTCTGGCAGCAATAGGGACCTGACTCCATGCGCCCTCAGATTATTGAGACTTCCATACCTTCCTACTGAGGATCAAGTATGCAGAATTAAATAACCTGTACATGACACCAATATGGGATAGATAGCTATGGTAAAAAATTGGTTTCACTTTGACAATTACTTTAAACCAAAATTTAAAAGCTAAGGTCAAGGACTAAGTGCATTAAACGGCCTTAATTGACTGTTGCCTTTACAGACTCACCTGGGACCTCACTGCACACCCTCTGCCATGTGCACAAAAGATTGTTGGTTGCCTGGGCAAGTCTCCATCCTTTACATCGTGAAGTCAGCACAAGGCACAACTGTGCAGTCCTGGGAATGATGGGGACAGCCATTAGCTTTGGTGGTGCACACAAGGGCCTGTCATTTACCTCCTGATCTCATACAAAAGCAGGAAGAAGGATCACTGACAGCTTCTAGACACAATGACAGAAACATAAGTCCTATCGGTGTTTATGTTAAAGGGTTCAGCAATTATTAGCTAGTATTGTCAGATTAAAAAAAAAAAAAAAGCCATTCTGAACAATATATACTATCCAATTACTATAAGAAAAAAAAAAGGGGGGGGGGAGGGGAAAGAAAAGGCTGATAACAGTTTTGCTCATATCATTATGACATTAGGACATTGCCCACATTAAAAGAAAGTTTATATAAGTATGGTCTTTCATGTGGCATCAGAAAGGTATTACCTGTGTTTGGTACTTCTGCATGGTGTGTGGATGTTAAGTCCTAGGAAATACATAGCAGTGTGGACAAGATTGAGGCTTGCAGAAAGCTCCACACTTGGACCAAACTGGGACATGGTAGAATTTGGAGCCACTGCTAAAAATGACCTCATTGTAATACATGGATTTATGGGAGAGGGAGAAACATCTTACTTTACAGTAGATATATTCATCCCAGTTGCAGAAGAAAAAGGACAGCACTAGACAGAAAGTGCTTGGTACCATGTCAGACATTGCTGTTACCTGCTATTTTCAGATGGATTTCCTAAGAAATGACACTTTCAGAGTCATGCTGTGTGCATATCCACCTTTCTAACTGCTGACTCCTCCAAGTCAATTTCAGACAAGTTTGATAAATGACTGAGGTGTCAAACACAGTAAGAGCTGACAAGTTTCATAAAAACTTTAAAATACGTGTATAAATCAAATATAAAGTTACAGAAGTAGCCATGTTGAAGAAAAAAACCCTATTGGTGCCTCTACTAAAGGAAAAGTTGCAGGGTGAACTCACCTGTTCTTGTTATCGAAGAATTTACAGCAAAGATATTACAAAATCCTCAAATATAAGCTTAAACTGGAGTTTGTGTCCAGTTTGTATCAGATCCCACCCTGCACACAAACATCAAAAAGCAGCTTCATTAATTTTGTTTCTCCTGGGATTATTTATTTCTGTCATATCAGATTCCTTTAAGGCATTGTCCATCCACTGAGAAACTGGTTGGTGGAGTGTTTCTCTGGAGAGTAATTTCTAAATTATTCTTCTGAAGACCCCCATGGGAGAAGTAAGTAACATGTTGCTCTAACAGGGAGATTGAATGATAAACAGCTGAGACACCGCTGTGCACTTAACCTCTCTTCAGCACCCCCTGTAAGGATGAATACCTAAGAAGGGAGTGGTCTTAGTAGCCCTGTGTTAAAAGCAAGGTAAAGCAAATCTACAAAAATATAAGATGCTGAAAGGCAGTTAAGGAGGAGGGGGCGTTTCCTCTTTAAAGTAGAAATGGCTGTACAGCATGGCAAGTGCAGGTGAGGTACAGGCAGTGGCACTGGAGTCTTTGCCAAAGTAAGATGTTATGCAAGACAATAAATAAAATCATAGTGCTTATGCAGAAAGCCAATCAGATTCTCGTTTGCTGTCCTTTCTGCACACAGAACAGAATATATACATGGACAGCCATGACTGCATTGGTTCTGGGTTGACAGACTGGTATTGCTTTCTTGGTCATATGCCGTCCTCACCCCTCACAGCAGTATTTTCAGTTTGCACTTGTTTCCTTAAAGTGCCTTGAGCCATCTCATACCTGCATAACCTCCCACTGCAAAATACCTTCTCAAGAGTCTATCTATTGGAGCCTGTCTGAAGTTCATCTATTTACTAAGCTTTACTGTGTGCCCTGAAGGTCAACTGACTCAGACTTTCTTGGAATGGAAATGAGGAAGAGATTTCAAGCCCTGGGCCTTCAGTGAGGATGTGCTGGCTGCAGCACCCAGATTTTTGACTTGAAGTTTGATTACTTCAAGTGGTCTCAGCAGCTGATGGAAAACAGGAAAACAGGGGCAATCCACTCTCAACAAACAGCAAATAGTTGAGCCAGTTTAAGACATATTTTAGTTTTTAATTATTATTTCTATTTTACTCTAGAATTTAAAATGCACTTGTGCCTCCTGGAAACATAGAAGGAAAGAGAGAAAAATAATAGAGACTTTTTTTTTTTTTTTTTTTTTTTTTCTTCATTAATTAACCATCTGGGACTGAACTCTGCAAAATTATGATATAAAAATACATTTTTTTAGTTCTTAAAACTAGCACAGTTTCCTTTGATGACAGAGGACTAGAGTCCACTTAAAGGTATAGGATTTTTTTCCTGCTGACTTCATGGGTAGTTGAATCTAGGTCTGATACCACATTTGCAAAGGTACCTGTTTTAAGGTGGTGTTTTGCAAACTACTGTTGTCATAAGTTTAGGTTTTAGGTCCAGGTTACATTTGCATTCCTTGCACAGTGCCAGGGCTCCCAGTGGAGGCATGTGTCACCCCATGGATTTCCTGATGTCTGTGTTCCAGTTCCAACTAATAGCCAACTATTTACAAGGGAGAGCCCCACCATTTCTACCAGTTCTTGAGCACCCATCTAAAAATTAAATAGATTGCTCCTGGGACAACCCTACAACTCTTTTTCCATTAGCTACAGAGAGAACATAGGTAGCTGTCTTATATACTTGATTTCACAGAATCACAGAATCATAGAAACATCTAGGTTGAAAGAGACCTTCAAGATCACTGAGTCCAACCTCTGACCTAACACTAACAAGTCCTCCACTAAACCATAATTTTTAAACAGCTAAAGTTAACTGATGTGCATCCATCTTCACCAAGTCAGATAAAGTTTTAAAAAACATGGAACATGCATTTATATTGGTACTTGTGTGGTACTAAATGATCCTGTCTGGTTAAAAAACGAGGCCTTCTTTGAGAAAGATTGACTCATGTCCTTGATAGCTTCAGATAAGTGTTTTCCTGTTGCTATTATGGAGTAATTGTCCTCTCAAAATTTGAAATTAAGTAGAAACAACATCTGTTGAAAATGTCATTGTCCATGTTGAGTAACATTTTGAACCTTTTCTTTGGAGGATGCTTATAGTAGGAATTTGGAAACAGGGAAAATGTTGGATGGGTAAAAGTAGGGCTCAAAGGGAGACATATTTGGTTCAAAAGTCTACAGAGAATCCAGGAATACACAAGTGATGAAAATGGAAGTGTGGAAAGAGCCAGGAAGAGGGAAAAAAGCAAAATGCTAGGGTGCTAGGGACTAACTGGAAGAGGTGGGGTGGGCATAAACGATCATTCGTCATTGTGATGGCAGTAGAGTCTCTTCCTTTTTGAGCAGATTCCTTTCAAAGTACCCAGACATAAGGTGGGAGTCCTGGCTCTCATTATTCATCTGCCATAAGTATCAGCAAAACCTGATGGCCAAGGATTGCTTCCCCAACAGTGTTGCTTCTCAGAGACCAGCAACCTACTGTCTCCACAAGTTACTGCCTTGGTCCAGAGATCAGTGAAATTCCCGGTCCTGGTGATGTACAGCAGACAGAGGAGATGCATTGTATGTCAGAAATGGGATTTTACGTTTTTCATATGCTATGTTACAAACCCCAGAAATTAGACAACATATGCAAAACTGATTTAAAAAGTGAAAACTGTACAATGTAGCAAGTAAACATTAAGAAATGTTGGACTTCAAGTCGTCTTCCTGAAGTCATCTACTTTATTCACTAAACATATTGTTTTTGGACTACATGATTCAGGGAATCTATTAAAAATAATGACCTTTGCAGCTGATGCAAAGTACATTGTCTAGGTTGAGTGCTGAATGTGGCAAGAGTCCAGTAGAAAAGAAAGTAACATATGATCACGTTCTGTAGGATTGCATCATATTGGAGTGCAGGCAGGCTTTAAATCAAGAATAAAAAATACACTTGAAAGTGAAAGAAGGCTCTCAACATCTTTCCCAAGGAAAACAGTGACTCAGTTCTGGAGTTTTATTTTTTTATCTCCCTGAATATTTTTCAGGGATCTGAGAAAGGCTTCTCTTTTGGTCTTTTTCACTTTATAGGTCTATGCTGAACATAAAAAAGAACAACAACAACAAAATAACATCAAATAATTGGAAGGTTTTTCTGCTTTAATTGCACATCCACATCAAAAAAAAAAAAAAAAAAAAAAAAAAGGAAATAAAAGAGAATTTTAAGTTATTCCTAATTTAGCATTCATCTGTCTTATTTCTTCAGCAGAAACAATGCACACATCATGGGATTCTACATTTTTTTTCGGACATTGGCTAATAATTTGCTCATGAGAATCATCCTACTGTAGGCACTGTGATTGTTCACATAAGCATTGCTCAGCAGAAGGAGGGCAGAGTTGGACCCTCCTGGGGTCCAGCTCTGTGTAGTTATAGAATCAGTGAAACATGTGATGAATATATGGGATCAGGAATGTAGAAAGCAAAATGAGTTTGTGACTTGGAAAAAAAAAAAAAAAAGCATGTTTGATTATCTTAGGTCTCCTGTGTACCTTCTCTCCATATCTATAGAAGAGAGAATATTCTCTGGCAGCTATCATTTATTATTTATTTTTTATGCTTTAATTATTTGTGGAAATCCTTGGCTTCTGCTTGTTCAACCAGCTCTTCTGACAGTAAAGTTTACACATTAAGATGTGGGAGGTGAAGCTCTGGTTCAGTGGAAGGAAGGAAGGGAGATATATTGCTTTGACTGCTGGTGATGTAATATTGAGGATCTGCAATTTTAATGCTTTAATCTGCTCCTATATGTTTTTCAAATGAAAACCTACACAGATGATGACTGATTTCTTATCTGGTTATTTCCATTACTTTCTGAGCTGTTTTATTTGGGACTTCATGCTACTGATATAACCTTTTTATGTTTAAATTTAAGGTTTGGGTTAGAGCCAAAATATTTGGCTTCTTATCCAAACAGTGTTCATTTTTTTTTTTTTTTCTAAAACTCTGTATTTCCTATTCCCCTTGTTCTCATCTCATCTCTACATTTCCCCATTTCTTTGTCCTTTCTTTGCTGCCAGACAGCTTTTTCTAGGCTATTATCTGAATTTTCTTGGATACTTCTGCTTTTTCCACCTGGCAATTTTGTCTGGGTGGAGTCTGAAGATTTTGGACAATTGTCAGGGATTTCTGGACATCTGGCAATCCATTTGGAACAGGATGGGAAACTTTATACATGTCTCTGCCCACATGTAGATGATGCCTAAAGCACATGTAGAGGCAATTGCACAGATCCCAGCAGTGCTGGCCTGCAGAGCTGTGTGCTACACAGGTGGTCTTGAGATGGATGGTAATTCCAGTATATTTGAGAAAATCAGAGCCACAACATGTTCATGAATTTGCTGAATGTGCACCAATGCTGTTGATTTCATGCACAGGTACAGTGTTACCTACTCCAAATGGGATAGTTGTTGCACAGACAATTCAGTTTCCTCCTTCCATTCACCTGTTTCTGGGCTTCTCCATCCTTTACTGTGTTCTACCCTTTCTGCCTGTGGCAACATAAATTTAGGGGTTCGTGCCTCTTCCCGCTCCCCTTGGACAGAACTTAAATAACAAGTTTGGGGACAGCTGAGAGGTCAGGATTTTGTCATGACTCTTCAGACCTGGAGAGCTGTATGCTGTTGAGTGATATTTGGGCTAATTCTTTCCCTCATTTCCTTTTGGAATTGTTTTATCTCATACAATCATCATTATTTGTAATAATTCCTAAGCTTTGGTTCCAAAAGGGTTATATTGAATGGTAATACTGAAAGCAACAGAGCATTAAATACCTACAAGAAACTCAGACTCTTGGCTTTATTGCTTATAGTCTCTCAGACTCCACGGGGTTTACTAGAGGTAAACTTTATTATTCACAATTTGAAGCTGGGCGAAAAGAAGCACTAAAGATAAAACTCTTTTGCAGGTATCATGTAGCAAGATGAAGTCTCCCTAATCCCATCCAAAATGCCATGTATTTGGCCACACTGTTAGTATTTTTCATGCCTCCTCTATTCCAAACTCTTCCTTCTGCAGGATTGCTCTTCAAACGGGCACATCAGAAATCTCTGCTGATAGACACTTGGTGGTGTCTCTTTCACACCTAGCAATAGCTGTGTTATATAAGAGCTGCTTATAAAAGTGAGGAAAAAAACAAGGAAAACCAAAGCATTTTCTTAGGACAGAATGAGCCACGATACCGGGAATATAACCTTTGAATTTTGGTAGTGTACATTTGATGTCTGAAAACTCAAACCAAATGATTTAAATAAATTTCATAGACACTGCCAGGAAGTGTTCTAGATATAGTAATGGTAAATGGAAAATCAATATTTATAATCATTTTAACTGAAAAATTAAAAAGATTTGCCATAAAATACAAGTACTTTGCAACATTTTGCATGTTCAGAGCATGTCCTCTAGGGTGCTATTAATATAGTTTGTCAAATGCATGATACATTGTTTATGCAATTATAGAGATGTAGCCAAATCTTTTCTCTCTTTCCCTTTCCCTCCTCTCAAGTGGCAGCAGCAGGTAGCTGGAGCTGATGGATCTGTTTTAGGCCTCTGTGGTGAAGAATATGTATATTTTCAGAAGTAAGCTACTAATTGGTTATGCAGACCATCTCCCAGCTGTGTCCCCATGCCTAGTGCAGGAAAATCCAAGCTCTCATACAAGGAAAGGGTAATGCAATAAAAACCTGTTATCATGTAGTAATTGAGGTCCAAGGTTTACAGCAGTGTCATAAACATGATGTATTCAAATACAAAAGGCTAAAGTGACTCAGGCTTGGGTGAGAGTATTAGAAGTTTATTAGTACTCTGTGGCCTGGTGGCCTTGCTTGTTCAATGCATATTGAATTTGGAAAGACTTAAACAGAGCTTTTAGATAACTTTTCACAGTTTATTTTCCTTTAGTGGACACATCAGCTGCTGCAACTTGCTGTATTTCACCTGACACTTGCTTTCTGTGAAGCATGACAAATTTTTCCACGAACTTTCAACTTTCTTTTTTCACTTGAATGACAAGCTAAAACTGGAGCAGACAAAACAATGTAGGACCATTTTCATGGTGTGAGCTAGGTTTCCCATATTCCCTTTTAAAAGCAAAAAGGTCCAGATCTGGACATTTTGTTGATGATCTATTGACTGTTAAAAAAGCTCCCAAAATGTGTTTCAATAAGAGTGATCAGAAGTGAACTTTATTTCTCTATTTTAAGTATTGGGAACTTGCTTGGTTATCATTCACAGAAATATGTAAAAGGGCAATAAAGTCTTTCCAAAACTCTGTGTTAATCACTCAGACAAAAATCCTAAAGAATTTTGGATTTACTCTGGTATTAACATGATTTAATTGGGCAAAATGCCATAGCACTTGGGTACTTCAAAGAAGCATATTGCTAAAACTTCCAATGTAGCAATTTTTTCTGTGATATAACCAGGGATATTAGCTTGATGCCTTCTGGTGCTCCAAGATAAAACCAAACAATTACATAGGAGAGATTTTTCAAACGTTTTTGAGCCAAACTACAAACAGGGCTCACCATTTTTCACTTACCACATTTAATTCTGCAGATCTGTAGTGATCAATAGATTTATGCCAAACAAGTAAAAATCGGCCTCTAATTAGTTCTGCTAGATATGTCTCAGTACAGAGACCTCTCTTTCTGACTCTTCCACAGAAAGAGTTTATAGTTTATTATTTGAAGAATTTAATTGAACCAGAATCTGATTACAGTTATAAAGAATTTGAATCAGTAATTACCAATGGACTTTCAAGAGTTACTTTGATTTGTTATAGTATGGAGCTAAAAAATCAAATGCATGTGTTAACTTTACCCAGTATTGTGTTCTGCTATGAAGAAAGGAAGGAAGGAAGGAAGGAAGCAAGCTGCTACATTTGTTTAGGTCTTTGTTTAGTGAATTGCATATAATAAAGATACATACCACTCCTGCCATGAAGAGAGTATTTTGATTTGTACAAAAAGTGGTGCTTGTATCAGCTGAAAGAAATTTAAAGGAATACAGAGGATCATACTTCTAGCTAAGGGATATACATGAACTGGTGTGAGCATGATGAGAATTGCCAAAGGAGATACTTATTTCCATAACAGTAGCAATATCTGTCCCTTAAAGTTATGCTCAGTAATGCTTTTAAATGGAGTATTTCTTCTGTTCACAGCATATACTTTATTATTATTATTATTATTTTCATTTATGCCCACCCATGTTCTTTATTTAAGTGTCTTATCTTGAAACCCACTTTATCTAGATTGATAATATGAGTTGCAGAAAGCACAAGGAAGGATCAAGATGCTTAAAACACGAGAAATAGTGAAGAAATGTTTGCAAACTGCATGTGTTCAGGGAGCTTCTGAGGAACTGAACCTGCATCTGCACCTGAATGAGAAGCCAATACTGAGAGCTCTAAGAATCCAGCTACTTAGTACTTTTGAATAAAATAAAGTAGAAATCTTACAGGACTTAAAAAGTAGATTGCTTTTCAGCCTTTTTTTTTTAAAAAAAAAAAAAAAAAAAAAAAAAAAAAAACAATCTTTTTACTCTTCTGTTTTTCTTTATCCATTGGGATCTAGCTATTTCCTTCAATCCTAAATCTTCTGATTTTTTTTTCTTACTCTTCTTACATTTTCTTTAAAAGGAAGATACCACTGGGAAATTTGTATGCCTTCCGCTGAAAGTCTCATAGCAGACGATTAATATCTGCTGCTTTGATAGGAGCCTGAAACTTCAAAACCCAGGAATTCAAGCATTTTGCTGCTAGCAGTTTGCTCTGCTCTGAAACCAGTGCTTAAGACCAGCTGAAAGACTCCCCATCATCAGGATGTGCTGTAGATTGCCTAGTGATTTAGTTTTGAGTAAAGAAGGGGAAGACTAAAGAGTGCAGGCACACAGGGGAGAGAGCTTTAAAAGTAGCAAGACTACAACATTGTAAATGCAAGATGAGGGGAAGGGAGTGATTCCCACTTGCACCTTCATTCTTCCTCCCTCTGTTTGGTGTCTCATGGAGATTAACAGAGAGAGGAAAGGCCATCTTCTTTTCAAAGAATGGGGAGAAAATGAAAGAGGGGAAGTGGTTTGGATGGATTTCGCTTCTGTCCCAATTAATCTAAGCAGCATGTTCAGCTGGAATCAGTGCAGCCTTTTGTTTATCGTAAGGTCTGTCAGCTACATACATTGCAAAATATAGACTGTTGTGGTTAGGCAGGAGGGGAGTAAAGGAATTAGTAAATGAAAAGAAGGGAGATAAAACAGAATCTAAAGCCCAGGGAGAGAATTTCTTCTCTGGGTGGTCAGTGTGACCATTCTCATCATTAATGGTGTAATTTACTTTCCTTGATTATTGGGAGTTTATTTGACATAAAACACTCTTTGTTGTCTCTCTCTTTTTTTTTTTTTTTTTTTTTTTTTTTTTTTTTGATATTCAATACCCTTCAATACCATCTTCAGCTGGTATCCACACCATAATAATGCATTGTCATATTTTGAATGATACTTTGACTTACTTACAGAGAATCATTCCCTGTTTAATAGCCAAAACAACCTGAATTTGGAACTACATACATCTAAATTAAAAAGGATAGTATACAGACTAATGCAAGCAACTGCTAATATTGCTGGTACAACATTTTGTCAGTTCCTGAACACTTAAAATGGTCCCACAAATTAATAACACAGAGGCAAGGTGAAAGACAGAAAGCAATGATGTGACAGTTGAGATCACCACAAACCAAATGTCTGATCCCCAATTTGAACTGGCCACTTTTTTTTTTTGTTTTGTTTTGTTTTTAGATTTTAGCAAGGTTTAGCATGGATTAGCATGCACTGTGTATACACAAGACCTGTTGCTACTTAAGTCTTTGTAAATGCAGTTTCTTGTCAGAAAACAGGGTATGTTATGTGGGGGGCTGGTTTCTCAAAGGTATGTTTTCTATTCTCATTTTGAACCAACACTTCTAGAACCATAGATTCTAGAGCCTTCCCTTATATGTGGAAGAATTAAGTGGCAGTATTAACTGTGGAGTGTGTCAATGTACTGTGACTTTTTAATAGGAAATATTTATAGCATGACAGATTGACTATTTAGGAATTATTAACAAAGAGAGTCAGAGAAGTTAGGAAAAATCAGATCTATTTAGCTATGTTTTGTGAGCTACCCAGAATCTTAGCCCTCACTTTGGCTTCAGTCTGAACTGAACATGCCAAGGTCCTTCATGAAAAGATGTAAAAAGGGAAAAAATTAAAATAAAATAATAATAAAAAGGTGATGAAATATTAGTGATACCTTATTTACTTTCTTTTCCTTAACAAGGCATGAAGAGCACAATTTGCAATTTTCGTGCAGCAGACTGGCCCCTGAGATCAGCCTGCTGTTTTGTAATACTGGACTATATCCAACATGATGAAAATAGGAAGTATATTTCTGTCTTTTTTGTTTTGTTTTGTTTTTCTGTTTGTATACAACTGCTAGTGTCTTTTAATAGACTTAATTCTATTATATGTTCACAGCTCTGGCTCTAGACCTAATTACCACTTATTGAAAGCTACTACTACACATACTGCACATCATGCTGTTCAGATCCCAATGATTCCCTATTCATTTAAAATTTCTAAATATTTTAGTTTCTTCCCAATTCAGACCACAATTAAATAGTAGTAAACCCTTCTCCTGCCCTTAATCGCATACAGAATAAGACCAACCCCCTAAACTGAAATTTCCTGTGAACAAGAAACTCTGCTTGTTGGCCAGATCCACAGTTTTTCCCTGAAGTGCTACTTTGTCTTGTGCATCAAAGGTTTCACTACACAAACTATGTGATTTAACTGAGCTAAAGAGAGTAAAATAATTGCTTGTGCCATGCAGTAGCAAAAATTTACAGACTGCGAAATTTGTCTAGGGAAGAACAAACTGCTTTAGAATAAGAAGGATTTTCCCAAACAACTCCCCGAGTGTAGCAATGACTTGGAAATGAACTTGTTTTAGTCTCTGAAATTAAATGGTATACTTTGACATCAGGTAAAAAGATATTTTTACCACCATGGTAGAGCACAGTTAAAAAATCAAGTAGGAAGAGTAACATCAGTACAAATGCATGAGTTTGGAAAAGGAGAAAGGTACATCTCTGTTCACTAAAAAAGCTTCTTCAGTGTTGCCAGAATTATTCACTAGCTTGGCAAACAGTTTTTGTTGGAAAAGTTCGGTTGTGCTGACATGTTTCTTTTCTTTCTTTCTTTTTTTTTTTATTTTTTTATTTTTTACTTTTTTTTATTTTCAGCACTTCCAAAGTGTTAAGAGGGACTGTGATCGTGAGACAAGTCCATAAAATCCTGAAGAGACTTTGATGTGTTTTGCAGAATGACAGGCTGCACAGAAATCTTTTATCCCCGTGGAGACTCACCTCTTAAGAAGGCTTCTGGGTGCCTTAGTTAGACCCCACAGATGTATAATTATCATATGTTATGCAGTTTATAATTATTTATATATTATGCAGTTGTTTTTGCCATCTTATAATCTAATCTTATAAATATCCATTGGTGCATTTGAGATGGCCACTTATGTTTCTACATAAGTGGCCATCTCAAAGCTTCTTGTAGCAGAAGCTTTAAAATCTTGTGTTTCAGTGGCTTCAACAGCTGTCTTAATCTCTAAGTGAAAGATTACAAAGGATGACTCATCCCAGGTGACTTTTAGCCTAAGATAGGGTAATGCATAGGTGCATTGAGCTCCCATGAGGTGTCTAGGCTCCCATTATAACCCATGGAGACCCTGACAGCACAGTCAGTGAAACCTGGAGCAGTAGTCAGCTCACCTGAGGTTCTAGTCAGTTACCTGAGCAATAATCTAGTACCCCTTGATGATGCTGAAAGAATGGACTCTAACGGGGCCTTAGACCCTCAAGAATTGGTAGGTGAAAAAAAATCTAACCTTATTCTCCCATGAAATACACCTTTTTTTTCTTTACCTCCACAACATGGAGACTGTTATGGACATGCTATTTTCTTTCTCCAGTCCACTAATTAAAATATTAGCAATGAAGGTTACAGCAATTCTTGGAGTCTGACATTTATTTGAAAAGAAGCAAATACGTATTTTTACCTGTTTGGTCTATCTCAGAGTGAACCTGAAGGAACTAGTCAAAGTATTTGTGTTGATAGTTATTTTATTTTTTCTATATGGATAGTGTATTTGAAACATCCTCTCCTCTCCTCTCCTCTCCTCTCCTCTCCTCTCCTCTCCTCTCCTCTCCTCTCCTCTCCTCTCCTCTCCTCTCCTCTCCTCTCCTCTCCTCTCCTCTCCTCTCCTCTCCTCTCCTCTCCTCTCCTCTCCTCTCCTCTCCTCTCCTCTCCTCTCCTCTCCTCTCCTCTCCTCTCCTCTCCTCTTTTGACATCAAGTTAAAGATTTCTTCAAGAATACACCTTTTTTTTTTTTTTTTTTTTTTTCTGACCAGCTGAGGTTCCATTGAGGAGTATATATAGCTACATGATGCTGATGTGAAATTCAGATGTTTATGCTGGATAGCCTAAATCTACATAATTAAAACAAACAAACAACAACAACAAAACAAACAAACAAGAAGATTTCTTTGTGTAATGTGTCTATATATTTGTATATATGTCAATGAAATTATTCAGGATAATGTAGACAAATCCTTCATTTTTTTTTTCTCTGAAATCAGTATAAGTGATATTCTATTGCTTTGCACTCACCTCAGAGTTCATTTTCAGGAGCTCTATTTACCATTCCTGTGGCAGACACACATGAAAGAACAGACACAGTCAATGATGCTTTCAGTCGATTCCACCCTAACATCAAACATCTCTGTCACAGTGACACTAGGATCATAGTCGAGTACTCATTAAAAAATAGAATATCAACTCAACATTGTGTACTCCAATACAGATTACAGAGCCTTTCGTTGTTAAGTTTCTTGTAAATGCTAATCAACCCCAGCCTTTTTAATTCTTCATCCTGGACATTTTGTAGCCATGCGTATATAGCTGCCGTGCTTTGGGCTGAAGTACAAGCAACAACCTTTTTATCGGTCTGTTGTTAAAACTCTAACATTATGAGATTCATCAAACTAAGTAATGCTGCTAATCCTGTAAGAGTCTCTTCTTGCCCAATGAATGATTTATAACAAAAGAGTAGTCTTCTTTATTAAAAGGTTCTCATGCTCTAGAGGCTCTCGTGCTCAAACAGATAAGAGCTGCCACTGTTGCATTAGAAGAAATATGCTTTTCACTGGGACAAAAGAAACTAAGGAAAGTGCATCAGTCATTGGCTTTCCATGATTGTCTTTCTTTTCTCTTCTCTAGAGATTAATTTGCACAAAACTGTGTTCACTGTTTTACCAGTAAAGTTTTTGAATTTGGGGAAATATATAATCACTGTGTAAATCAGCCTAGTGTTAACTTATAGTTTTGGATTAATATTTCTCATTCCTTTTTGAAAAGATTATGTCAAATAATAAAACATAGTGGGACACATTTTTGACATAGTTTGATGACTGGACATTGCCATTCCAAGTTTTATGTATCTCAGTATTTTCAAGTATTTTCAGGAATGAAAACTCAGATACACCTGACCGCGCACTTAATGGGACAAGTGTTGCAAAATTCAAATTGTGGGCAAACAGGTGCATTTTTTCTCTGGGGAAACATGGTAGTGATAAATAATTACATGTGGAAACACTCAGGGTGTGAAACTCATGGGCAAAAATTCTGCAGAAATATCCAGTTTAAGAAACTAATGTAGAGACAGTTTAGGATTACTTCATATCTATTCACTTTAATATAATTTAAAACATACATTTTCTCACACACGCACACAAAAATAATAAAAGAAATCTGAATGGAAATTTTTCCTCAGTTTGTTCTCATGAAAGAAGACCCCTAAACTGCTTGTGAAGAGAGTCTATCGGTTGCTATCAGTTGTTATCAGTTGCTAACAGTCTATCAGTTGCCGAGCTCATTGACTTCCTATGCTGCAACACAGCTAACTGCAACCAGCTGCTAAATATGGTCTCAATCCAGCAAAACACTTTAGCATGTGCTAAGCTTTGTCTGTGCAATTATTCATGTTAAAGTCACTTGGACTTTCTGCATACCTGTTGTGAAGTTCATGCTTTAATGTTGAGGTGGATTGGTCTTTTCAGACAGAAACCTCCCTCTTACCCACACCTAGGTCTTGCTGATATATCTCTGAATATAACAGTGACAATTTAAGCTGTTAATTCTGTCCCCCCCCCCCCCCCCCCCCCCGCAAACAAACAAACAAAAAACAACAACAACAAGTTCATAGAATCATTAAGGTTGGAAAAAATCTCCAAGATATCTGGTCCAACTATCCCTCTACCACCAATGTCACCCACTAAACTTTGTCCCTAAGCACAAGGTCCAACCTCTCCTTGAACACCCCCAGGGGTGGTGACTTCACCACTTCCCTGGGCAACCTGTTCTTTCTGAGAAGACTTTCTGAGCCTGACTGCTCTTTCTGAGAAGAAGTGTCTCCTCATTTCCAACCTAAACCTCCCCTGGTGCAACCTGAGGCCATTACCTCTAGTCCTATCACTATCTACTTGTGAGAAGAGACCAACCCCCAGCTCCCCACACCTTCCTTGCAGGTAGTTGCAGAGAGCAATAAGGTCTCCCCTGAGCCTTATCTTCTCCAGACTAAACAACCGCAGTTCCCTCAGCCATTCCTCATAGGACTTGTGTTCCAAGCCCTTCATCAGCTTCATAGCCCTTCTCTGGACATGCTCCAGGGTCTCCATGTCCTTCTTGTAGTGAGGGGCCCAAAACTGAACAGAGTACTCAAGGTGCGGCCTCACCAAAGATGAGTACAGGGGGATGATCACCTCCCTGGTCCTGCTGGCTACACTGTTTCTGATACAAGCCAGGATGTTGTTGGCCTTCATGGCCAACTGGGCACGCTGCCAGCTCATGTTCAGGTGAGCATCAGTCAGCACCCACAGATCCTTTTCCTCTGCACAGCTTTAGAGCCACTCTCCCCCAAGCCTGTAGCACTGCATGGGGTTGTTTTGGCCAAAGTGCGGGACCCAGCCCTTAGCCATGTTGAACCTCAGCCCATTGGCTTCTGCCCATCGACCCATCCTGTCCAGGTCCCTCTTCAAGGCCTTCCTACCCTCCAGAAGATGGACAGTTCCCTACAACTTGGTAACTTGGTTAATAGAAAAGAAAAAAAATCTTAAAAATCTGTTAACAAATGTTGGGAATGTCTGTGTAGATTCCTAGGGGAAAAAAAAAAAAAAAAAGTATTGGTGAAGTAATTTATTTATGATGTTTTAAATATGTAATCTTAACACAGTCTCATAAAATACATTCTTTATGATGATGGATGGATTCATCAACAGACTCCCACACTGTGTAGTACATTTCTACATGGATTATTGCTGGCCGTTATTATGTAATGAAATCTATACAGTAAATAATGATTGTGATGCTCCACAGTACGTACAACTCCAAAGTGCTTCCCATATATGATTGCAAAGATTTTCATGTTACAGAAAGACCTTTCTGACAGTTATCAGGTGCTTGCTCTGGGAAACACGTAGGTCTGTGCATCTTTAAATGGAATCTGTATTAGAGAGCTTAGGTAATATTCACCCTGCTGTTCGTTCTGCACTTCTTGTTAGGTATAGAAGTGTCACAGCATAATTGGGGGAAATTCCAGTTTTAACAATGCCTGGTCTTTTTTAGCTAATAACCATGACTATTGTCAAGAGAGCACACTGCCTCCTTGCAGAGCAGGTCTACCTCTCCCACCCTGTGCTCAAGCACTGATTGGGGAGCAGGATGGGAGTGTGGAATGAAGAGAGCCCGTTCATCTTCATTCTAACTCAGTTATTTTCCCCTCTGTTGAGACTGCTATAAGAGTGTTTTATTCATTTCTCATTACAGTCTATCATACCTGTCAAGTGACTGTCACAGAAATCCACAAGACATTTTCTAGTGACATCTTCCCTCTCCAGAGACGAGGGCTTGAGGACAGGAAGAAAAAGGCCTGGAAAGCAGAGCGTATTGAAGGATTTAAAATGGAATTAAGGAGTGAGAAGCTTGGAAGGGAGAAGAATTTCCTGGGAAGAGAATGGCAACTCAAAAAAAAAAAAAAAAAAAAAAAAGGCAACACATAAGTGGGTTTATGAAATAACAGGATAAAAAACATTCAATACTGGACCTTCATGTTTTATTTATCTTTGATTTCTCTCTGGTTCCTTCAATACTGTTCAAACTTTGAAACTAACAAGTCCAGGCTTTATCTCACAGGTTTCACGATAATGACAGTTAAGTACAACATAAAGATAAGTGAATGAGATAAGAAGTATGCATTGACAAATGTCACCTACATTTGTGGGAGGAATTTTTGTGGAACATAACTGCTTTGGAAAACCTTCCCAGCACTCATCATTAATGTTTTGGGTGCCTTGAATCAGGATACACACATCATTTTTTATCTATTTTACTTCTCTTCTAGATGCTTTGATAAAAGTGGGAGTTCATACGGCACACAAATGTAATTCCAAAATGGGCATCTCTTGAGCAGCACATTTTCTCTGTGACTGACAGTACAATTGGGAGCCATTTGCTGCACAAAGGGAAAGTGTGAGGAGTTCTTTTTCTGACTAAGCTCACAGCATCATTATTATGTGCAGCGGTGTTTATACGCAAGACCCAAAGTGCCAAAGTGCACAGAAATACACTAGAAGTGCTGCTCCTCAGAATCTGCTGTAATCATATTCTGTGAAAGTCAGAGATTAAGGGAGTCATCTGAACAATCAGCAGTGCATCTGTCTCACATATTATATACAGTTTGAAGTATCCCTTAATTTTTTTTTTCTGTAAAACTAACATCAGTGTTTACCTATAAACAGACACAGAAGTCATTGCTGACTATACTCTGCTTTGTATACAATGCTATTATATAAAGAGCTCAAGCAGCACGTCTGCCTGCCTAGATGTGTGTGTTCTCCTACTCCAGCTGCCAACAACCTAAATTATTCAGCGAGCCCTGATCATGCCAAGTTTTTAGTCAACAATGCAGATCCTGCCAAAGAGCTAATAATGTTAAAAAAAAAAAAAAAAGCAATGTTTGTGACAATTAACAGAGCCTGCAGCCTGCAAAGAGAGTTGGACTCATTTGTAAAGGAAAATTTAAATGATATGCTTCATTATAAATGGTCCCATGCAACACATTGCTAATCAACGAGAGCAGCTTCTTTTTTTCTCCTCCTTTCCTATCAGATAAACCAAACAGTGGCATGAGCCAAAGTTCTTGGCCACTGCTTACTATAGCTATAAATGTGGTGTGGTTATCTATCAGTATCGTAATCGGCTCAGATCAAACTGAATAATTAGCACTAAAGTGGATGAATAGAGCCCCAGCCTCTTATCTTGTCTATTAATAATAAGTATAACTTCACAGCCAAATCAAGAGGTATGTTATTGTACCCCTGAGAGCCTGTTTGGGTAAAACCCCATGCGACCTCACCACCATCAGCAGTGCAGATGGGACAGTGTGTGCCTGTAATGATGAGCTGACAGCTGACAGCCCCCCCCAACTCCACAGCTCAAAGTGGGTCTGAGAGAGAAGATAAACAAACCAAGCACAAACACGAGAGCCATTTGTAGGGGCTCCTTCCTCCCTGTCTTCCTCACTCACACTACTTCAGCTAATAATAATTGCTTTTCGTATGACAGAGATCTGCAGCCAAGGAGCTAAGAATAACTGTTGTTTTTCACCCAAGCTCACTATGAAATTTAAGTCATGCTTTACAGCAGTACTGTGATGACTACAAATTGCTGAAGTCTTAGGAATAACATTCAGACATGCTCTTCTCATTTATACCCTGCTACATACCTTCTAATTATTGTGCAGTGTCCAATGCAATAATTATTGTTATATTTTGTACTGCTTTGCAATACTAACCTCAATTTAGGATCTTTAAGAGATTTAAGCAATATTTACTTTACTGGTGTCAATACAATTTTTTTTTTTTTTTATTTTAACAGTTAGAGAAGTTAACTCAAAGGAAGGGTTTTAAGTTTTGTAAAAGAATTAAGTGTTTTTACTCACTGTTTAGGAAAAGCATACCACAGCTTAACTGCAGTTTACAACTCACATGCATTTCAGTTTTATTGACAAAGATACCTTTAAAATCCACTGTTATAAACAGCTTAATTATTCAGCTCACATCCATGACAGACAGAGTTTTCAGGAACAGTCCCTAGAATCTGTGCTGTTTATCTGAAGTAACTAAATACTTTTTGAAATAGTCTATCTGTATTGTTTGTATATGAGCTGGAATGAACTTAAACCAGGAAATTTCTGACTGTATTTCCTTTTGCATTTTCCAGAGTTTAAGTCTGTGTTTTCCCCTGCAATGTTTTCATAAGAGGCTGTGGTTATGACAAGAGATTTGGGGTGTGTTATTACTAGAAATGGCTGAAATAAGGAGCTGAGGAAGAAAGATGATGTCTTTGCGGAAGGGTTGTTGTTGGATCTAGCAGTACTGTCTAGTGAGCAAGGGAAGAAGACTTTTAACCTTTTATTAGAAGCAGATGAAGGCTGCCTGCTGTTGGGATCTGGAACAGAGCAAGAGGAGTGAGGGAAGCCTGGATTCACGAGCAAGCATTAGCGTTAGTCTGCTAATGTGCATAATAGGATTAAATGTGGTTTAGGGCCTCCCCTCCTCTCCCCCTCCCCTTTCTTTTTTTTAATTTTTTTTTTAAAGTTTGGTATTAAACACTCAGTAACTCAATTAATTCTTACTAATAATTTAGGATCTGAAAAAAAAACAAACAACAAACAGCTACTACAGGGGACACTAACACCTGCATTTGGCCATGGAAAATGGATCACACAATTAGGAACTTGAATATGAACTTGGGCATTTACCTATGTGGCACCAAACAAGCCAGTCACAATGGCTTCAGAGAAATAATTCCTGATGGGAACACCTCCAGTTTGCAATAAGGCCATGTTTGGGGAAGTACTTAATATATTTGGTGCAAATAGCCAGAAGAGCTCCTAAATTCAAGTTCTTGACAAACTGTTCAAGTTCAGCTTTGTCCCAACTCAAACTCAAATAAGTCAATGGAAAACCTCCAGTGTCTTCAGAGGGCCAGACCAAGCCAAGTTTATAACAAGAGGAAAATGCTTTTACGTACATTTGTATCAAACTGGCCTTACTATAAAAGTCCATTTCTTCTTGGACAGGTGGGAAGCTGTGTTATCACTTTTAGTTAGAAATTCCCAGGGAGGGTCAAGCATATTAAATGCTCAATTTCAAAATGAAATATTTGATGTAGTTTCCATTTGTTTAGAAAGCTGTCTGTCACTGACAGCAATGGCTTGCAGTAAATATTTTGTTTCTTAGGAAAAGCTGAGAGGACCAAGGTGTAAAGGCAAGACGTGATAAAAGACTGAGCCCTGAATCATGGTGTTCTACCTCTCATTGCTGACAAAAGGATTAAGATGAAATGATTCCCCTCTCAGTTTTGTTGTTCTGTACACCACCGTCTTTTGTGTCTTTATAATCCCAGATGAAATGCTTAGTAAAGGAAATCAAATTGCCATTTACATGTACACCTTTTAGCTTTGTTCAAATCACATTCATTTTACTCAGAATGAGAAAAAGCCTGCTCTTTCACTTAATTCAGTCAATCACATCCCTGAAGAATGGAACCTTGGCTGTGCCTGGTTGATGACCTGAGCCTTGTGTCAGTAAAACTCTCTACCTCTTGTTAGCTCCAAGACGACAGGCTGAGATTCACCACTTCTCCTATTTTTCTCCTTACTGTTCAGTTTACTTCTTTTTGAACTTCCATCTGGCATTATTGTGCTGGCATAGCAAAATTCAGGACAAATAAAAAAAAAAAAAGGAAGATAATTTCTTCAAATTCTAAAGTAGCTGTTAAGTTACATCTGCCCATTCAATTCAGCCACCAGCAAAGACTGATTCTGCCAGACATGCAGCTGTACTTGCAGCCGTGATTCAAGTCTAGAAATTCAATCCCAGACTCCACTAAAAACCTGCTGGAGAGACATGCAATGAGTAATATTTTCTGTTTTGTGTATGTATGGATTTAATATAGACAGAAAATTGGCAAAAGAACCTACTCCACTTTTCCAGCATCTTATCCCTGTAGACTAAGTATTAAAATATATGTATGTATATATACACACACACACATTTATCCATGCAGGGATACATATACAGCCATGTATACACATGCAACCTCCCTTAATCAATTGGACATTTGCTAACACCAATTCTTTCTCCCTCTCTCTCTCTCTCTCTTTTTTTTTTTTTTTTTTTTTTTTTTTTTTTTTAAGGAGAAGGGAAAATTATCAATTTTTTATAGTATATTACCTACAACTGCAGGCATGAGTTTGGTAATCATGCTTTTGTTGCACACAGATTGTAAAATATTTATGGAGACAATGTGATTTGGGTCAAGGTATTAAATAAAGTAAAAGTTGCTTTATTCAATATGTGATGAACAGTATCCATATTAAAAACCAGGGGGAAAAGTGTTCAAATGAAAAAATATGCTTAAAACAAATTCATCTGTTCAATGTTCATAAATGTTTTAAGAAATGCAGACAAACAAGTCTTGAAATCCATATTTACTGTACACAACAGAAAAACTAATAGTATTTATTTAATCCAGAGGGAGAAGTGACTCAAAATTTAGTATTTAATGATCAACAAAAAATATTTGTCCTCAGAAATTACCATAGTGTTTATTGTCAGGCATGTTACAATAGGATTATAGTTCTCTGGGTAAATTAACAAAGTTGGTAGGTCAAGATTGATCTAGAAAGAAAGTATTTCCTCCCAGTCTGAGAATATTTTTAAGCTTCAGTTCTAAGGTATTTTTGCATTGAAATATGTAGAGAATGCAAAGAGAATTTTCTTTGCTATGAGACTTCTCTTTCATAAGTAATAAAGATTACAGGAAGAACTAATCCCATAAAAACTTAAGTAGAGGCTTGACTTTCTGCATGTATGAGGTCACACTTGCTTCTCAAGTTGAGGGTCTGTAAAAGAAAAACACTTTAAACAACAAAGATATTAAGGACTGCTGACCTGCAGACACCTAGTGCACATCAGATATATATGGAATACATATATAGCATATGTGAATAGAAATACAGAGACTGTGCAATTCTTGCTTAGTTTAGACAGGAAATAGAGCATCATTTCAAATTCTTACCAAATAGATTAAGATTCTTAAAGGTCTACGCACCCTTTAAGACTTCACCGTCTCCAAGGATTCCTACCTACAATTTTTGTCTTTTACCATGTATACCTCAGTACCTGTCTTTTTACTCTTCCTGCTGGTGTAGCCTATCAGTTTGTCAGCTTCTCTTTCCAAAGGTGAATTTCATTGTTTTTAATAGAACTGATACATAAAACACTAGACTCTGATACACACACACACACACATATATATATAACTATATTCCCTTTTCAAAATCAAACACAACACTGCAGTGCTTAAAACAACAGCTGGGTAATTATGGCTCAGAAATAAGTTACTAAGGCTGGAAGGTGCTTCAAAGAGCCATGCATCTGTTGGACCACTGTAAGGATGCCTACACCTTCCAGGTCAGATGTCACAGATGTACAGTAACATACATAAACATAATGAACTTTTTTTGGTAAAAATAGAGCTGACGTGTTTTATCATGTTTCCAGTGAGCTAACAGCACAGACACAATAAGGTATCATGGCTTTGCAAATATGGTTTTCTTAAGATGCAGTAACTTATATATCTGAGCCAGTGGGTTGTTGTTTTACTTATTTTCATCTTTGAAAAATTAGAGACAAAGAAGCCCATCTTTTTTGACTTTTCAGCACTATCAAGTGATTCTGAACATAAAGTGGGACTTTAATAGTTAAACACAAAAAGTTATGTGATTCCAATCTATTTTCCATTCACTTAAAATGAATTTGTTAGGGATATTTTGCACTGCCTTTACTGCCTTCTCTTTCCATTCTTAATATACCTTCCACACCACAGCTTAAGTACAAGCAAAAATGCAACTGAATTCTTACAGAAGTCTATCAGACAGATGTGTTTCAGAAGGAAGTAAAGCACCATAAAGGAGCTGGGTCTGCCTCTGAAGTAAGGTCAATGTCCATTTGACTTTACAATATTCCCTCAGAGCATCACTGTTACAGACAGAATTTTCTTTGGGGATTTCTGGGTTTTCTTGTATTACAAAAAACTGCTTGATGACACTATACCTCAGCTAAAGGAATAGAGCAGGTCATGGTGAACTTTTCTCAGGTACCTATAAGTAGGTAATTTGAACTAGGAAGAGACTTACTGCCCTAAAGAACCATCAGGATTATCTGATAAAGTGGAAAGAGCAGTACTTCCTGGCCTAACACTGTGAATACAGTGTCTCAGTATCTTCAAAGTCAGTCAGCTCCTTCTGTTTGATTCCCAGTTATTACAAATACAGTTGTATTGCCATATTTATTTCCATCCGTGACATCATTAAAAATGCAATGCTTTAAATAGGGTATAATTATATCAATTATTTACATTATAGTTTATTCATTTTGTATATTTATAAACTATACATAATACTGTAAACTAAAACAATAACCATAGATAAAACTCCACAGAAGAGGACTACTTATATGAGACTGACTTGTAAATCTGACAGAGGAAGAAGCATGCAGAAAGCAAAAATATCTGGTTAAGAATGTCTTTGAGGTATTCTTGAGGCACAGACCACTGTCTGAATTCACTATGGACTGCTGGAACAAGCTGCTTCTGGGCAGGGAAGAAAGCTGTTTTATTTTCACTTTCTTGTCACAGAATGGCCTTCTTGGGTTCAGGTTCGGAAGGGTTGCCTCCCTCCTATGAAACATGTGCAAATGGTGATGTCCCTTGCACAGATTATAGCAGAACATTGTATTCCGTTTTCTTGAATTCTCTGGGCACTCCTTCATTGAATGTCATGCAACAAAAAACAAATTATCTAATTTTAAATGCTTAAAATTCCTGGAAATATAACGGGGATGTTTAGCTCCTTCTCACTCAGTCTGTAAGCAAAAATTCATTCCTTGTACCCCTGAAATCTGCTCAAGGACTGTCTTTTTGTTCTTCATTACCTGAAACACTTCCAGTGCAAAACACACAAAGTGCTTAGATATGGTAATGGTGGTTCTGGGTTGGCTTCTGCACAAACAGCATGGTTTAGATGGATGGGACAATTCAGCAAAAACTGAGATGGCTTTGACCTAAGTTGTAAACACCGTTGCCATACCTTTGAAAGTGTGACATAGGTAATTCATCACTACTCATTTTGATGGAAACTGTGCTGGTTTGACATTTTGCATCATGACCTACTCTTGACTTCACATCAGTTAGTGAGACTGTCTTACATGAGATTTGAAAGTAACTTGTCCCCAGAAAGGTGGTCAAGTAGAGGTAAATAGCCATCCATCAATGTCCTCTAAGTCTATGAGGATAAGCGAGGGGTTTCACCAGCAGTCGATACTCCTTTTGATCATGGTGCCACTGATGATTGTTGTTATTTTTGGATTCATACTGGGTTTCATATGGATACCAGTAGTACGTGTACTTGCACTATATTTATTTGTTCAAACTATGTTACCAGCTCCTTAGTAAAGCTGGTAATGTCTGACTGTCAGATTTAAAGCCTGTGATGACTAATGGCTTCCCACAGTTTAGTGTTGGAGGGACAGAGGCTATTTTAATTGGGGCTTCCTGTCAGCTAAAACAAGTGTCTCCACTATATATTGGAAGGGTGTCATCCTGAACTCACTCATCCTATGAACAGTCCTGTCATTTTTATTGATTCAGAATCAAGTTTGATCCTCACAGTGACTGAGTTTCTAAGGTAGTGTATAATGCTTTACTCTCAGAATACCTACCAGTCACATCACAACTGCTACAGAAATTCAGGTATATTTTCCTTCATTTTTCCAATAATATAGAAACTATTTTTTTTTCCTGGCCCTCCCTGACATCCTGGTCAAAAATATAGCTTTTTGAAACTTGCATTGTCCACTTCATTCCTTTTTTTTTTTTTTTTTTTTTTTTTTTTCCCCTTGATCAAGAAGGGATCAAATTTTCACATATAAATCATATCTAAAACTTCTAGACACTGCATAAGGTCTTAAAAAATAAATGTGACAAAACACCTCAAATGTAATATCATGAACTCACCTAAGCACATATCTCATGCTCAATATACAGTGGTTTTGGTTGAGTCACCACTGCAATATACCAAAGACATGCACCAAAGCCAAACAAAGCCAGTAATTTTCTTTTCGGTCCTAGAAGAGACCTGTCTCTTTTGTGTATGTGCAAAATAAAGTCAGAAAAGTAAGAATATGCATAATTTCATAATGATGCATATGCAAAGTACAGGCAAAGAGGAAGAAAAAACGGGGACTTTATTTCTATGTCTAAAATAGAAAAGTTTATTATAATTATAATTTTTAATTATATTTTTTACTTGCTATCTAGCAATTTATTTCCTCTCATATAATTTCAGTTACACCATTAAAATATATAGCATTTAAAATATTTTTCTACTAACAAAAGAATATAAGATATGTAAAAATGTTACTACGTTCATGTATAGTGACAAAGCCACAAGAAGTAGATGTAGTACTGCATGGACTAAATCAGAGAACACATAGGCTTTCTATTACAAAGCGGGTTGAACTGGAGACTTAAACCATTTACTTCAGAAGACTGAAGTAGTCTGTCCCCTGAGAACCTTAGTTACTTCTTTTGCCTTATGTACTAAATCTTGTTTTATATTCTGTAGATGCCAATCTTCTCTCTATGTCTGTTTACTGATGTTCAGCCCTGCGGGCAGGCTCCTTCATATATATATATTTTTTTTTAACTGAGGTTTGGGAATGATGTTCTAAAGTTCAGAAGCGTTACTGTAACCTTGGCCACATATATGTCTGAATTAACTGTTTCAGTGCTGTTTTTCTAAACATGGACCTGTGCTAAATATTTTTAACCCAGATAACAGACTGTCAGTTGTTTGAAGTGGGTAATGCCTAGCAGGATGAGGATCAGTAACACAAGAAAGCCTATAAAGAATGTGTTAACTTCATTAAGTTAATAGGCAACAAAACAGTATTGTAAAAGTACCTAGTATCCATAAAATCAGTGTACAGGTACATGGGAAAAATAGGTTTGTTATAATTAAATAATAAAAGTTTATGAAATCATCAATGCTTAAAACAAACAAAAACAAAACACCACTATTGTGATCTATCTACTGTTACAAAGCTGCTCCAGTGAAACTTAATACTAGATTATTAGTGGGATACCTTCTAATAGACATTCTTTCAATGTCAATCCAGGTTTGACCACCTGGGTTAGTCAAGGTCATGTGAGAGCAGATGCACTGCATGTTCCATATCTGGTGTGTTGATGAACAGCCATGCTAGAATGTCTGTAAGAATGTGCCTCAAGGTTTGGGGATTTGGATATAGTGAACAGCTCTCTGATTCATTTTCAGTAAGATGTGGGAGGGCTTGATCCTTTTGTCAGGAAGGGCTTTTGTGGGGATGGCAATAAAGACTTATGGCACTCACGTGGCTTGATATATATTATCCCTAAAGTTCACAATCTATTCACTCAGGATGGTCTCACCTGCAGCTGCAGGTGGCCATACTCCTGGGGATGAAATCAGTACTAAGCCTGCTTTCCAGCCCACTCCACCTCACATGACTCCCCAGAAGACCAAATGCTGATCCACAGCCAACCAGAAATAAAGTCTCTACATGAGAGCTCTTGTGCCTTCTGAATTCTAGACTAAACAATCTGACACCCAATTGCAGTGTGTGAGTGACAGAGTCAGGAAAATAAACCCAAGGAAAAAAATAAGGTCTTTGCCTCAAGCACGGAGATCTGTTAGAGGGGAAGATTATTGTCTCGCATCTACTGCCAAAGACACAAGAGACTATCTTATCTTTTAAATATTGTTTAGCAATTCCCCTCCTTTCCCTAAAAATCTGTCTGCTGGTTAATTTCATAGATACCAACTGAAATGTGGAGTTGCCAGCTCTGTGTAACCCACCCCAAATCTAACAGCTGTACTTGTGCACATGCAGCATTGAGCCATCTGTGCAATGTAGCACAAAGCACTTACTTGACTCAGTAAAGGACAAGAGAGAAAGGCTTTAGCAATGCTAAGGCGCCTTTCTTTCTTAGGAGTGTTTTGGCCAGATTATGCCTCACTTCCTGGGGGGCGTGCAGAAACGGGTGGCTTGGAAGAGCCGCGAGGAAGTCTGGCTGAGCGAAATCGCATCCCTTCTGCGGGCTCGCGGTGTGTGCACACCACTGTTGGTGGAACAAATGGCAGCCATATGCTTCCTCCTGCGAGCTAGCTAGGCATATGTGACCACTGCCCTCCTTATCCCAATTCCTCTGTGTTACCACTCAAAAATCCAGCACCCCAGGAAGGACCGATCTTGTTGATGTGATCTTTGCCAGAACTCATACCTAGGAGCAAAGAAGACATGGCAAAAGCATATTCCCCCTCCTTCAGTGGCTGACTTCAATCTGGTTAATTTGTCTTTGTAAGAGGAATGAGGGGTGGGGGTTGGGTGTTGTTCTTTTTCTTCTTTCCCAGTGTCTGGATTAGAGTGGTTACAGAGAAGGATTCAGCAATCACTGGGTGACAGTCAGGTTTGATGGTTATATTAACACTTTATTTTATTTTTTAGTTTTGAAAGAATTGATGTAGGTCAAACACCTAACTCTCCAAAAACATGCTGATTTTACTTTGATATGCTCTTCCCTCACACAAGTCTTGACTTCCCTGCAGTTAGTTATTGGTGGTGGTGCTGGAGCATGAGAATGGAACCTAGGCCATAGGGTCACTAAATGGGCCTGAGTATGAGAGGTGGCAGTTTATATTCTGTACAGATTTTACTTTAAAGAATGGCATCATCCTCTTCAAGTACCTTAGGCAAAGATTATGAAATAATGCAAAAAAAATATATTGTCCCAAATACTTGGTCTCAAGTCTTGCTTCTACCAGGGTTTTGAATGATGTGTTGTTCAGGTTAGGAAAGAAGACTGGATCTGGATCCAGATATTTTTTGATTCCTCATAAAGACAGAAATCTCTTGTACAAATGAAATATGGGCTATTTTTTAAACTATCTTTAAAAAGAATTAATATCTTTGAGAAGAGGAATATAGATCTCATTTATAAGAGCCTGTGGCTCCACCCCTGTAAATAAATATTGAAGAAATACAATATTTTCAATCACATGACAGTGGAAAGAAAGCTTGTCTGATTTGATCAAACTGTTTTTAGGGAAACTGGCAATATATTTGTTAGCTACATGGAAAAAGTAAATCAATAAACCATATTCCAAACTGCACCTGAGACACACACAGATGTTCACTCTCACTCTCTCAGCTGGTATTCTTGTTGGTACAGAAAAAGGTTGATGGGATTAACAGAAAAATAAGTCATCTTTGTTGGGTCATATTAAAACAAGTTCAAGTAGATTTTTATAAGTAAATAAAATCCGTGGGTTTATTCTTCTTCTTTATTTTCTTCTCTCTCACTGAAACTTGTAGAGTGAAAAGAAATAAAAAATTGCAGATAATTGCAATATTTTGAATATTTTATTTATATTTTTTCATCAAATTAACTAAAAAAAATTAGTAGTGGAGGTTCAGTTGCAAGGAATTCTTGGCTTTAGTTTTGCTTTTCAGTGGAGTTTGCCCTAAAAGGCAGTTACTGTTTGGGTTGTTCTGAAAGTCACAGTCAGTAAACCATAAAGACAGGTATAAATTCATCAGTGAAATATATAAACAAACTCTGAAATCAGATGCTGTTTGGACGTTGAGAGATTATTTCAATGGGAAGAAGAGTTTAATTTCTTTAATAATTGAAATTATGAGACCTTGTGTTTGATTGGCAAGTGTGTAGGCGGATCTGATGATTAAAAAAAAAAAAAGTAGAAACCCCTCTTGAACAGAAAGCAAAAAGGTGGGAAGTGATACTTCAAAACATTTTGGCATTAGAGACAGTGAGAGAATACTCTGCTGATATGGATAACTGGCAATTCTTCTGTGAAATTATGGGGCTGATTAAAAGTAGTCTTCTCAAATTCTGTGCAATGTACAAAGACCTTGGAGCACTTTACTAAACTTTCAAATATGTAAAATAGGTATATCTGTGTTTCTTTTACACTGTTCCCAGGGGACTATCCAAGAAAGGGGGTTATGTTGTTCTTCACACAGTGTAAATGAATAAAAAAGTACATGCTCCAGAGTGAGAATTCTCTTGGTCTATCTAAATGAGCAGATACATAGGATGGAGGAGAAGAAAAAGAAAAATATGCAGATCTGAAGACTTGGCAAAAATGCCTGTTCGCTTGCTATGTAGGTACTACCAGCTGCAAGTGTTTTTACAGTGTATTAAGCTGGGAGGCATAACAGCAGTTAGTATTAAGGAGAGAGATCTGGAGGTGGCTGGAGCAGGACATATGTGTGAATACAGTTGGAAATAAAGATGGCTAAGATATGCTGCAAATTAATATCCCCCCCATTCAAGTGAATCTGAAGCAGAGGTTTCACTGGTATTAACTTGCAGCTTGGAGTAATCTCTTGTCACATTAGCCTTTGAATCCTCCAAAAGGCAGAAGGTACTTGGAAGCCAAAGACTCTAGATCACCCTTTTACTCAAGGGTGTCTGGAAAAAAAAAATATTTCCCTGCTGGATGCTTGCCCTTGGCATTCTGTCCACTTCTGTCTCAACTTGGTATCATTAAATAATCCTCAGCCTCTGTTCCAATTGATTTTATCCTACTTCAACTGAACTTTGCTGCTGTGAGACTGAAATGATTCACCAAATCTCTGCCAACTTCACCCCAGTGAGAAAGAAGTCGTTGGGACCTTGGAAAGAGAGGGGTCAGACCCACAGCAATCATAAAAACATTTCCTAAACAAGAGGAGAGGGCCAAAAGGAAAGAAAGGGAGCAAAATGCTTCTGGACACCTGGACAGAAGGTTTATTCAATGGTAAGCAGGGACAGATCATGGGAACAGCTGCCTCCTGCCTGGTGGGCACAGAATAACAAAGATCCACTGCCTCCCATCCGTCTGTGCTGCCTGTCATCAAACCAACATTGGGCATAAGAGGAAAACAGTAGCAGTGTGCTGCTTTAAAAGGAATGAGAAAAAAGTGTTTATAAACAGCAGCACTAGAGCAATTCCACAGGCTGACACTTAATTTTGAACTAGCCTCATGTGAAATGTGTCAATGTTTTCAGAGGCAGGTATTTTGATTTAGGTTGATTCAATATCCAATGAAGTACTCTCTAAATAGAAAAATTGGAATGCTTTGGTAACACTGAAAATTTATTTAAGAAAACATTCTTTTGAATATCTGCTTTATACCAGAAAAGCATTTAGGCAAAAAAAGCTTCTTTATATATCTTATTCTATTTTTCTATATCTGTATATTATTTTGTTAGGTAAATAGCCAGGCCTTGATAAGTCTTGTCTTTTTATAAACTTTAAAGATACATTTTAACAGTGAAAGTTTGAAACTAAAGATCAAATATCTGTTCAGTACATTGAATTTCATATTCATTATATGTAGAAACTAATATATTCCCAGAATTTCCTCTCTTCTTTTCTCATCCTTTGGTAAGCTTCTGAAAAGACTTTTATCTGGAACCATATCTTCATGTCATTCTTAGGAAGAATAAGTGCTATAGCAAATGGATTGATCTTGAGAGCAAAGTTAGAAGATTAGGAAAACAGATAATAGACTTAGCTGACCCCTCTCTCTGCCTCAAGGAGCCACTTTACAGACCATTGCAAACTCACTCATAATCTATAAAACACAGATATCCATCACTTTTACTAGGTTGTGTCTGTAGCAGTAGGGGGGATAAGATGGGGAGGTTACGTGTTTGGTTGCTGATTTCTTAGTATAAGCCTACAGTCATAACAGCAGTTAGAAGAGCTCTGTGGGGTAAAACATTCACACACATACAGACCCATGAGACCTTATTAAGCTTAATAGTTCAGAAATGCTATGAGCAGTTATATAGAAAATTAGAGCCAGGCATTATGCACAGATGAACAGGCTTTTCTCTATTCTCTCAACTTCTCTCAGGGATCTGTATGGGCGTTGGGAGGTTTCTTGAATCTCCCTGCAGTTAGGAGGAAAAAGAGAGGAAAGATGAACTAATTTAAAATCTACCCCAAGGGAAAGTTCTTGGCCCTGGTGGGTTTTAAGGGAATTTTTACAAAACCACTTGCATAGACTTCTTCATACATTTACTTGACACACTCTATTCCTTGGGGGATTCAGGTGGATTCATTTCTGCCAATCCTAGTGCATACATTTAATTGTACAGATTATATAAATGGTATATCCTGTAAACTGAGTTTACTCGTCTGTGAAGATGACAAACCCTTAAAAAAAAAAAAAAAAAAAACAGAAACAAACAAACAAACAACATCAACAACAAAAACGTTAACTCAGTCAATACCAAAGCTATGAGATGAGAGAAAGTGATCATCTTGACCAAAAGTATTTATTTTCACCGTTAGCTGTAGCGTGTACTGAATTTCCAGCTGGTAGGATGCATGATTGCATTCGTCACAGTCTGCAGTGTTTTGAACACAGTGCTTGCTTCAGAAACCATAGTCTGGAAGAGCATCGCATCCTTGATGTGTAGATGAAGTTGTATTATTTTCTCTTAATAAGAAGTTATGTTAACTGAACTACAGACAGTTACACAGAAGTATAAGAAGATTGATGCCACACAAAAGCATTTAGGTAGTTGTCTGGGAATCAGATGAGGGCTTTGACAGAACCAAAGACTCAGGGGAATCTTAGACCTTTCATTTTTGGCAAGGCAGAATGCACTTGATGTTTTAAGACACTCAAATCCTAAGGCCTATTTTCCTAAGAATGGTTTTATGTTGTAATGATTTTAATTTTATAGACTAGCTGGAAAAGTGATTTCCCATTTTAAGGCTTCTATTTGTCTTCTCAATCATACGTTCTGCAGATTAAGATAAAAACAGGTGACTGATATTTGTGTAGGCAGTGAATATTACAAGATTCTTCTTTACACAAATAGATTAGTGACAAATCTTAGAAGCCCAGGCAACTTCTCTAGCATTTTTAATTCTCTGCCCAATAGGTTATGATAAATGCTTTTGAAAAATGATGAACTCTGATGTGCTTCTTTAGATGTCATCTGAGTGTTTCAGATTTTGGAGATCTTAGTGTCAGATACTAAAGAGAGTCCATAAAACTACATTTATGAAACATGTGAAGCATGTGAATTCTTTGCTGGATAAAGTCATTGCAGCTTTGACATATGGAAAGTGAGATTTCAAGTAAGTGCTGTTTGGAGTGATGATCCTATTAGCAAGTCCATCACTTTATAACAAGTAAGTTGCATGGCACGAAAAGTCACACTTCACAAAATCAGACAATCTGCACTTGTTTGCTTTTAATCACTTTTGTGAGAAGCCTGCAATCTCTGCATTAACTGTGTAAATTAGGGAATGTCAGAGCAATGCTTGGATAGTGGGTTCTCAGGATGCACCAAAGTGCATCTTTTCTCTCAGTAAATAATAAATAAGTGCACTTGCATTGTTCTACAAGAGATAATGCTACACAATGTGATACTTTTTTGATAAAATGAGACTTTTTTTTTTATTTAAAAAAGATAAATTTTAACTAAAGATGCTGTGGAGCTTTACCAATGACTTCAAGAATCCAAAATAAAGTCCTGGCCAAATTCCAATTAGGATAATATATTTGCTTCTTAGTTAAAGTTAACCTGACTTTATAATTAGATACACTGGGATACTCCAGTAAAATAAATAAATAAATAAAATAAATAAAAATAAATAAATAAAAAGGTAGTGGAATTATACTAATTTATACCAATGAGGATCTGGCTCTATATTTTCTTTTTTTCTTGCACTAGGATCTCACTTGGGAGGCTATTAATAAAGTGGCAACATCACAAGGGAAAGGAAACAGGGAGAGAGGAAATCAGATAAATTTTTAAAAATAAATCAGGGCTAGAGACAGTGTCAGGAATGAATTTCTAGGCAAGCAGTTACTGCATATGGTCACCACAGGACAAAGTTCCCAATTTTTCTTAGTAACACTTTCTGTATTCATTTTTTCCATTTATTTTTAGTAGCTGATATATTAAGCATCATTCAGACCAATGCTTTCCTATTATTTCTTTGTATTTATGTGTCTATCCATCTGGATTGACCTCCTGATATCGAGTTGGAACTCTTTGGGGTGGAAAGTTCCTATGCTTGTGTGACAATGGTTGCACATGGACTCAGACTGGGTGTGAGCACAAACACAACCTTAACAAGATTCATTGGTGCTGGAGGCAGAACCTGTTTCATCAGGCTTGTTTCACTGCCTGCTTGGAGAGCCTGATAACTGTGATACCACCATGGGCCTTCCAGGTCATATTTCTGGAGCAGGACAGAAGTGGACATGATTGTGTTCTTCCCTATTTAGGGCTGGCTCACTGCTGTGGTTCTGATCATGCCCATGTGTGCATGCACAAACAAACACAAATTAAAATTGAATTCTATGAATTCTTTGACAAGATATTTAGATACAGTGGAACACGATTTCAGTTATCCAGTACTTGCTTAGTAAAAGGTCACAGACCCCCATCCAAACTTCATGAAGACTTGTTCCAAGAACCGTCTTCATGATGGTTCATGAAGAAGCACTCTGGACTTGTTTCTCAGCTGTTCACAAGTGTAAGCAAGCCTTTTCAGGAAGATGTTTCAATGTTCATGCTCGTAGATGGAAAATTATTTTTGTTTCAGTCTGTCAATGACAAAGTCCAAATAAATAAAGAACAACTCTTTATTAATAAAGAACAAAAAATTACAGTAAAATTTAATAAATAACCATTTCTGTGTTCCCAGGTCAGCATAACACTCACGTGAGTTAATTTAAGTATATTTACTATATGATCGATTTTCAGTCAAAATATAATCTAGAAAGGAAAAGCACTGTATGGATTTCATTTTCATTTGCTTTATATTTGTTATATTTCATGATATCAGATTAAAAAAAAACGTGCATGTGTGGTGGTAAACGTTATTACTTTTCAAAAGTGGAACTCTTTACAGGAATGTATTTATACACAAAGTTATTGTAGCACGTCTATCAAAGCTATGGACACAGTAGTAATGCTTTGAGGATGACTTCTTTGTTTTTGCTAGAAATAATTTTTGTGTGTTGTGATCTGACTATGGACATGATGTTAATGACTGCATACTTTCCATTCAGTAAGCAATATTGTTAGATTTAGCCTGATTTATAAAACAACAACACAACAACACTAGTTAGGGCACTGTATTTTACTTGCCAGATGGTTAACTCCCATGGGTTAATGAGTATACCCAAATTCTAGATGATTTAAGATGTCCTGCGGATATTTCCTTAGGTACGAGGATTGCGGGTTGTTAATTTACATGTGTACTGTATTTTTTCCCCTCTCTCTATTGATCTCATGAGAATTCTGAATTTCTTTTTGTCCATAAAATGCTAATAGGCCATATTTAACACCTCCCCCTTTTGTTGTTCTGACCATCAAAACATTGTTTTCAGATTTCAAACACTTCAGACTGAATTAGTTCATCTCAAAGGCTAAGAACTGAAAGCTTACATATGCACATGCACAACATATATGAATACATATATATACAAATCCAAACACTTCTTGGGTTGTACACACTATTTTATAAGCCTACTTTGCAGTATTTTCTCCAGAAATCAACATTAGAAAATATGTGAGTATATTAACACAATTTAACATACATTAAAAATCTAATATATATATTAATCTGGAATAGATCTAGGCTTTGCTTTATGCCAAAACAAAAATTTTAGTTTGTATCACAGAAGGATGTTTGTATTCTCGATAGCTGAAGACAATTGAATTGATTCCTTGTTAATAATGATAATTTCTCAAGATCTCCCAGGCACTTTTACCTGTGACCGTGGCTAGCTGGTGCACATTTGCTTTGGAAAAGAGAATGTTTAGATACAACATGAGAAGCACTCACCTACAGGAAAAACAAAACAAAACAAAAGATTAGTTGAAATTTCAGGGCAGTATGCCAGATGATCAATGAAAATGGAGAAAAATGAAATGGAGATAGGGCAAGTTGATATTTCAAGATAGCTGGCTATCAGCCTTCTCCTAATTTCTATCCCACCTCTATTAGGTTTCGTAAGTTAAAAGAGAGAAAATCATAGCGGGGCTGTTGGCAAAGGAAAAGAGAAAGCAGGGAATAAGGAACAGTTCTGTATAGAAACATAGGTGTTGACATTGTGAAATAGCTCATGGTTGTGTTCCTTTTGACAGCAGTTGTTAGTATGAAGTTTTGTGAAAGATACTCAAATAGAAAGCTCTTTTCTGATTCTCTTTTACCCTTTTAATGGACATACATCTTCCATTTTACCTGTATAGAGACTTAATGTTCAATTCTAAAATCCTATTATACTCTTCACATAAACAAAATTGTGAAGCAATGAGTTCCATAAGGTCAGTGCACATTGCATAAATCATATCTTCTTGTTTTAGATTATATATTTCATCCCTAAAACTTCGTTAGCTCTTTCCTCTTGTTTGGTAAGACAATATTTTAATTTACTTTTCAACTCACTCTTCAAAGTGTTTTACACATCCTTTGTAATCCAGTCATTTTCTGTGCCTAGCTTATATCCCTTTTTGTACATGTCTACTCAGAACCAAGTACTTGTTCAATGCTGGACAAGCTCAGGGCTCTGGTGCATGATGGAAGCTCTTAAGCACCAGGGCTATGCATGTTACTATTGTTTCTACTGCTCACAGCAGCAACAAACCAACCCAGCATTTACAACAGTCTCTCTACTATCCAAGAGATATTCACTGGCCACCTCTGGGTCCTTCCTATCACTTCCAGTAAGAATGGCAAGAATTCAAAATGATTTAACCTGAGGGAAAGACACTGAAAGTGAAAAGAAAAGGGTTCTGCTTTGCTGCACATAACTCTCTCTCCTAGGGCTGTATCCAACCTAAAAGCTTCCCTTGAGCCATTCTTTTAAACATTTGGATTTTTTTTTTACTTGGGTCACCACAGTTAATTTCAAATCAATGTGTGTGAGTAATGCAGATGATTTCTTCCTACCTGCATTTCTTGGTAAGACTTGTTTCCCCAGAATAAAATGAAGGTACCTGGAAATACCATCTAAGTATTGTAGCAGCACATAGACCAAATGCACAAGGTCAGCAGGAAAGAGAAATGCAGCTAACTTTTGTCAGCATATCAATATACCAGTCATGTAAGTACAATTCAGCCTCCAAGTTCATGTACTTCAGTTTTATGTTTCCTTGATATTTTTATTATTTATCCTTCAGTAAAGAGCATTGCCCTCTGACTTCAAAACACACACTAAACTGATAGTTGTAGCTCCATGCTGGAAAACTCAAAGCCTGGGTGTTGCAACAAGGCCTGATGACATGGATTAAGGCTGAAGTCTCTAAGTACAACCACCCAGTTGTGAGACAATTTCTGTCCTGGTTTTAGCTGGGATAAAGTTAATTTTCTTCCTAGTAGCTGGTGTGGTGCTATGTTTTGGATTTAGGATAGTTTTATGGATTCCCATACATGAGCTGATTCATCAACTGGAGAGCCAAGGAATGATCAGCAAGTCTCACTCACCCTTTAATAGCCCTTTATGGCCAGTGTGAAAGTCTAATAGGGAGTGGAGACCAACTGTGGCCTGAATGAAGTCACGCCACTGCCGAGTACTACAGTGCTGGACATGCTAGAACTTCAATATGAACTGGAGTCTAAGGCAGCCAAGTGGTACGCCACAATTTATATTGCTAATGCATTTTTCTCCACCCCTTTGGCAGCAGCATGCAGGCCACAGTTTGTTTTTACTTGGAAAGGTGTCCAATACACCTGGAATTGATTGCCCCAGGGGTGAAAACACAGTCCCATTTGCCTGGCCTGATCCAGACTGCACTGGAACATGGGGAAGCTCCCGAACACCTGCAGTACATCAATGACATCATTGTGTGGGGCAACACAGCAGAAGTTTTTGAGCAAGAGAAGAAAGTAGTTCTAATCCTTCTGAAGCCCTGAAGCCTGTTTTGCCATAAAACTAAGTAAGGTTAAAGGACCTGCACAGGAGATCCAGTTTTTAGGAATAAAATGACAAGATGGACATTGTCAGATCCCAATGGATGTGATAATAAAATAGCAGTTATGGCTCCTCCAACTAGCAGAAAGAAAACATAAGCTTAGGTAATTTTTATTTATTTAGTTAGTGTTTTTAATTTTATTTATTTATTTAATTATTTTTGAGAATGTACATGTATATTTCAAATTACAGCCTGATTGTAAGCTCTCTCTATCAAGTGACCTGGAAGAAGTATCTCTGCCACAGAGATACTAGGGGCACACAAGGAGCTGGGAGGGGACAGAAACAGGACAGCTGACCCAAACTGGCCAAAGGAATATCCCATACCACGTGGCAGCATGCTGAACAATAAACATGGGGGGAACTGGGGGAACGGAATGTTTGCCAGTGCTCAGGGAGTGGCTGGGCATTGGTTAGTGGGTGGGTGGTAAGCAATTGCGCTGTGCATCATTTGCTTTGTATATTCTTTGTATATTATTTTTATTTTCCCTTCCTTTTCTGTCCCTCACTGGGGTGAGGTGGGAGTGAGCAAGCAGCTGTGTGGTGCTTAGCTGCTTGCCAGGTTAAACCACAACATCAAAACAGAAATACAGAGCTACATGGATGCTGAAAATTCTGCTGTAGTGAAAGCCCAGTAACGACAAACACTACCAGTGCTACTTTCACTTTGTTTACAACCCTGTACTTTCTCTCTCTGTTTTTTAAATACCCACAAATGCTGCTTATCCAGGTCTAATCTCAGAGAAGAAATACTTTCATATTTGTGGTAGGAGGAAAATGTGTCCATCACACCACAGAGACAGAAAAAGACAGAGATGGTGAAGCCTGCATTAGGCTGTAGAGGGTGTCAGTGACAGGTCCAGCTCCTTAACTCACTGACCTCTGGTGACCAGAAAGGACATGAAAGTGTAAATTGGATATATAGTCTATTTTCTGCTTTGTAAGCTTTGAAATTTAATTTCATAATAGCTAAATTATATTAAAAATCATCAGAAGTTTCTGCACAAAAACATATTATTCTATTCTCATGCAAAATATGGAATGATTATATTGTTGAGAAACCTATAGCATGATGGGCAAAGAAGCAAAGCAGCAAACAAGAAAAGTATAGACTAAGTGAGCCAATATATGGGAAGAGCCACCAGCTGAATGCCCGTCTATGGAAATCTAATCAGCCAGGGATGAATGCAGCTCTGCCACCCAAACACTGCATTATAGGATGCCAGCTGCATCTGCTTCCCCCTAGTTATTCCTATTTTTGAGCATAAACCAAGCTCTTGGGGAGTAACTTCTAATAGCATACCCAAATAAGCAGCGCTGTGAGAAGTGTTATAAACCTTTAAATTGCCATTAGCTAATCAGAATCATTGTTCAGTGACCATTACCTTTTATTAAATGACCACTGAATCATAATGTTCATACTGATTTTCAATTAAAATGTAGAATAGTCACCATGACTCAATAGCACCCATTAGCAGTACCAGGACCACTGAAACAGCCATTACCAGGAAGAAATTCAGCACTTAAGAAAGTAAGTTAATTTCTTCATGTAGATGCTTATTTCTAGCTGGGGATATTTCAGAGCAGGTTTCCCAAAAGGAACTGGGATTTAGTCACAAAAAAAAGGCATGCCACTCCTCTTCTACCTTTTGCAATGTCCCATCTTTTTTTTTTTTTTTTTTTTTTTTTTTTTTGAGGGGGAGTACAAGAGAGCAGCAAAAAGCATTTACATGGAAGGGCAAAACTTATGCCTACATGCATGAATGCTGCTAGAGCCATGGGGAAATTATGACGGCTCCCACTCTGAGGTGTGGGAAGAGCTTCTGGCACAGGAGCACTTTAGGAAATAAAATACTTATTGAAAAGTTGAACCATGATATCTATATCAGGCACTATATCACGCTAGTGATGTGAAAATGCCTTTCAACTTCTGTCATTAAAAATGCAATGATACCAAATGTTCTGGAGTTGTTATGGTGAGACCAAGGAGATATTTTTGTGATTTACAATCAAAACTTGGGTGAGGCTTTATATAAGGGTAAATCATATACTATGTGTATATGAACTCCTGCAAAATAGTCTCTTCTCACTTACTTAGTGTATTGGTAAAACTAAAATAATAAATGGCCAGGTAGCAACGAGTTAATTCTCCCAAAGGAAACAGAAGCATGTAGTTAAATACTACATCACAAATTACCATTTTTATGTCACCACCTCACCATGACTTTAGCACTAACCCATCTCCATCTTCACACTCTCATTAGGATATAATGCATATTCATGGTCCTGATTATATAGCCACTTTCTTGACTTGTTTTAATTGTGCATAAAGACATTGTGACAGGAGACCTGACCTTTTCAAGATCATTTTCTCTCCATTACTTTTCACAAAGCTATTAACTTGTCGCCTTCCATAAGATTGCAATAATTTATTTCCCATTAATAAAAAATTCCTGGTGCCATGCAAATTAAAATTTATTCAGCAAATAGAATTCTTTGGATTATTTTCTAATGGCTTTATATACTTCCAGCTTAGGAAGAAAAATAATATTAATGGATACAGGCTGAGTGGATAATTGCATACATAGGAGAAAAATGAATATACAACTGATGCTGTGGCTTCCTGCACACCAATTACCCAGAAGAGTTCCTTTAGTTCCTTTTTCAAGAAATATATTAAATAATTTATTTCAGGGGATATCATTATAATCTTGAAATTATTCTCACTGTATAAAGAGCTTGGCAACCTGATGCACAAACAACAAATGTTCATATTAGAAAACCCACACTAAGTAAAAATACTTATAAGTGTAAATGAAACTAAGAGAAGGAATAACTTTGAGACAAAGTTGCTACAATACTGCAGTGGAATTAGAGAAGGATTACATGGTGAAGTTATAAAAGTAGTTTTTATTTAACAGTGCTGTTTCAATATGAATGAATTATGTCGAAATTGCCAAACATGTTAATGATGAAAAGGCTTAGGCTTTCTGAGAACTTTTTTGTTTTGAAGACTTGATAAAAATATTGATATAATACAAAAAGCAAAATATCATAATTCAGCAGTATTTATCTGTTTTTTACAATTTGAAGTATGATAGGTCCTTAGACTTGTTTACATTAGTTCCTATTGGGAAAAATAGCTCACATGCATTTAAAGTCATGTGTTAGTGAAATACAGTAACTACTGCACAAATAGATATTTCAGTGTTTAGAAGTTGGCACAAAAACTGCAAACCATGTAATAGCAGCTATTTCAAACCCCTGACCATCTAAATGGGAGTGGTGATGATAAACCCCAGTGATATGTTGTTGGACCATTTCAAGGCTGTAGAAAAAGTCATTAAACTTTCTACTTCAAAGTCACACAAATGTGAGCTGAAAGAGGAACTCTTGGCTACCTGTTCCCTCTCCCTAACAATTCAAAGCTGTTCTCACTCCACCCTGGTGTGTCTGTGAACACTTGCTTGGAAGACATAAAAATTGAAAATAATGTTGAGCAGTTTGATCATGTGTAGGGGAAAAAAAAAAAAAGCCACTGTTTAATTCATTAACAATATGAGCTATAATAGAGAAATACAGACAGAAACGTGAACAACAGCTTGATTTCTGATGTATGATGCAAAAAATACTCACTGGAAAGGCAACATGAGACAGACGATTTCATAGTTCTATTATTGCATTAGTTCTGGGAAGACTGTATTGTTTTTTATCCAATGTTTTAACTTTGGGGTGGGCATTCTGCAGTGGCTGATTGGCATTATAGGATATATATATATATTAATTTTGCACTTACCTCTGTAAGTTCGCGGTAAAGAATGTGATTAAACTATGCAATGTTCCTTTAAAAATATGGAACAAGTCTTCATGTAGCTGCCTTTTAAATGCTGCCTTAAAAAAAAAAAAAATCAATTTAGAATTCATTACAGAAAAAAAAAAAGCAAAACCAAACAAAAAACACACACACACACACACACACAAAAAATGTGTTTATGTTTGTATTTTATTTGTACTGTATTTTCCTCAATGCAAGGAAAAATCAGAAAACTTTCTGTTTTCTAGTCGACTCGTACTTATTCAACCCCCACTTTTGCTATATTTATCCTGTCTTAACAGATCTAAATGAGTTTGTTACCCCAAGTCCATGGTTTATCCTAAAGGGTAGGTGCACTGACACACTTAAATTTCACAGTCAAACCTAACTTGGCTGTTTTATACACTGTCAAATCTCTTTTGGAAACTTCCATAGTGTAACATGAATGACCAACATTCAGTAATAGAAAAAACATTCAAAAGTATTGCAGCTATTCCTTCACTCACACAAATTACTTTCACAAGTTCAGAGTGGTCATTACTGATCCCTGAATACTTACCAACAGTAATCACACTGATGTGCATAAGCGCTGCAGAAAATTAATTACAGTTTGTCTTTCATAGGCTTGATGCCTCACTGCTATTAATAGGGTACCAGTACTTTTTTCCTTAGAAAGCTTTGATTCCCATTGGCAAGAAAGAATGGTTTGAATTTGCAAATTGGTACAAGTTGAGTAATAGGGAAAGGTCATTTTTAGTGAAAAAGTTATCATAACCTTCGATGTTAATAGGTCTTGCTAATAAGGACCAGATTTGTATGGATGCTCAAGATGTCTGGAAAGATTTGGCATTTCCTTGTGCAATTGTCTGCATGTAGGTACAAGACTTATCATAGAATAGTTACATTAGGCACTTGAGAGGAAGTTGGAATAATTCACCTGCCAATTTAGGCAGCATTTGTATTTGAAAAAATACCGATTTAGGATTCAGGAAGAAAAAGATGGCCACAACATAATGTTTCCTCTCATGAAAAAAATCATGTGTGAACATTAATGCTCACTTCTGCAGAAACTTTGAGGGATTCTCAAAAATAAAAATTGTCTTGGTGAAAAAAAAAATCTGAAATGTTTACACAGATTTTTTTTTTCCCATTTCACTTTTATAGGGAAAAGCTATTTTTCAAAAACACTTGTTAGAGGGCTTTATATCACCTTGTCACAGTCCACTGACCCATGCTGCCCTTTCTCTGAGTACCAGCAGTTGCAGCAGCAAAACACATTGGACCAAGTTTGTACATGGGACAAATTTGCTGCAATGTTGAAATAAACAGTGATATGCTGGAGATTAATTGGATCTGGTTTGCCTACCAACATTTTAATTTTCCAACGGTCATCAGTATGCTATATTTATTACAAAAATACAGCTCTTACTAAGTCATTGCATCAGATGCATTCCCCCACACTGATGCTCAATCACACTGTGAAAAAAATCTTTATATCCTGGCCTAGTTAAATGGTCTAAGCAATCATGATGTACCTATTTCACAAGGCAATGCAATGTAAAGATGGGGCTCTTGCTCCCCTTTAGTTGTGCAGATGGGTATATTTTGCATGCCTCCCACACATCTCCATCCAAATGCACAATATGGATGTTTTATCTTTCACAACAGGAACCTTCTGTTCACAGATATGTCAACATTCCTGAGAATGTTAGTGAATTTTTCAGGATGCCATGCTACCTGAATACCAGACGGTTCATCCTACAACACCAAGACAATTCAGAGAGGAAATTAGGCTTTCACAAAACAAAACAAAAAAACAAACACAACTAACACATACCATTATCAAATTCAAGAAACTATGGAAGCATTTCATCCTTATTAACACAATAATGGGTTTTAGTATTTACTTTAAGCCAAGATTTACTCAAAACTTAATTTAACAGCAAATCATTTCCAGCAAATTTTACATCTATCTAAATGGGGAGATAGAATCTTTCACATAAAGCTGACCCTATTTTGTCATTCTGTAAGAAATTGTAGCTTATTTCTGCAAATGGTCATGTGCTACATTTGTTACTGTGTTTCGGTTAATTTTTGGAGGAAAATACAAATGTACTTTTTTTTTTTTTTTTTATATGACACTGACAGGGAGATGGACATAGCTGCAGATCTGATGTAGACAATGATCTTGTATAATGTTCTGATGATGCCATATTAAAGGATTGTCATTAAAATCAAGCATACTATCAAGTGGGAAAGCAGACTTATATTGCAATTATTTTCCTATTAGCTGCTGCCCATTGCTCCTGACAGGTATAAATTAGATCTCGCTAGGTTGCCTACAGATTAATGAGTTCCAAAATTGGCATTTAATTGTTTGGGAGTAAGAGGCAGAAAAGGAAGGTATCTGCAAAAAAATCTTTATCCACCTGTGATTAGAAGATATTCTCCTTTCTTTCTGCTTTTCCTTTCTCCCCTGGCATCGCTTGGGTGATAACTGACACTTCTATCAGAGGATTCCTTTCGACGCAGCAGAAACTTGCAGCTGAGGCAAGGCCAGAATTAATAATCTGCGTGAGCAAACACACAGCTGCTGTTTGTGGAGAGAGATTCTATTAACGAACAGTGAATTCTCATAATTAGCTGAGCGGTTTCTGCAGCTGCCTGCCTGACCCCAGACTACACAAATTGTGGGTGGTGTTCGGCCTCTAAATCAATCTTACCTAATTACTATAAGCATGTTCCTCCAGTCCTAATGACTGGGGGGTGTGTGTGTGTGGGGGGAATAGACATTTCCTTACCCATTCAAATGTTCCTCTTATTAGATTCTCTTTTGTGCCTAAATTCATATTTTTTCTATTAGCATTTCTAAGGGTATACAGGTGTGGTTACAAATCAGAAGCACAGAAGTATAATTCATGTCCTACAACCATGTGCCAGTGTGTGTCTGCTTTGCAAACAGTAGCAAAATGTGTGCTTGTTGGAAGCATCTGCCTTGCTTCAATTCACAAAACATAATTTAAAGCACACATGTCTGTCTGGATTCAAAGCCTTTTCTCTGCCCTCCTCCTCCTCCTCCTCCTCCCCCCTCCCCCCCCTCCAAATTAATATGATACAAAATGGAAAATCATGAATGGTTGTGGCTTAGTCTGGTCTGAAGCAGGGTTACTTACTACTACCTCACCACGTGATGCTGGAGAAGACAAGCGTATTTGTCACTGGGGAATTAAAAAAAAAAAAAAAAAAAAAAAAAAAAAAAGATGACACTGACAGCCATTGCTCAGCAAGGTGCTTTGTGTTCCTGAGCTGGGCTGGGGCATAGAGCCAAAGGGCTAGCCTGCACGGCTTTGGGCACCTCCACCTACAGCCATGCATCAGGGAGTACAGCTGCTCTGCTCGGCTGCCCATAACACACCTCAGTGCTGAAGCTGACACTGGCATGGCATTTGGGTGCTAGCAGTGCTCTCCTGCATCATTTATGTCAGCTGTGAGGAATGCCAGCTGAACATGTTCCCCAATAAATTAGATATGTGGGTTATGATTAATTTGCCCTGAAAAAGCAGTCTGCAGAACTAACTCCCATCCCCATCCTTTGTCTGTCAGTGTGTCCTCATAAGCAAAGACTGCCTTTGTCAGTCATCTGCAGCCACTAGGCTTACAGCAGCTCCTTCATGGTTGGAAAAAAAAATAATACTGCTGATGTCTGCAGCCCTTCCCTCCATGGGAATCCCAGGCCTTCAGCTTCTCCTTTGGTGGCATCTTAGGGATATAACTTGTCAGCTTCTTCCAGCAGAACCAGCAATACCCAGAAGATCCATGCCCTAGGACAGATCCATGATTTTTTTTTTTTCTTACCTTGGCTATAAATTTGATCTGGAGCAAATCATTAAGGACCTGTGAGCAAGCTATCTGAACCTGATTCTACATTAACCTAGACAGTACATTGATTTAGTCAATGTAAATTTACATGTTTTCTATAGTTTTGAGATTTAATTAGTTTAGGAACAGTGTGCGCAGACAGGAAGTTTGAGTGAAGTTTTATGAACAGGCAGAAATATTTACTCTAAGGAGCATTATGTAGAGGTCCCAATTTGCAGATGCAGAATTATTCTCTTATCATTTTTTAAGAGGTAAACATCTCCCAAGATCCTTACATATTTAAGATGGCATTTTTGCTATGATTATACATATTAGGGGTTGGATTATTAATTATCAGATTTTCACCTGCTGGTCAGGTTACTGTCAAGGACACAGCTCCAACAGTGGTATTAGACCAAAGCAGAAAGCAGCATTGCAAAAACCAGCAGTGTTGGGGGAAGGAAAAAACCAATTTGTAGGGCATCCATTATATATACGTATAAGCAAGTCAAATATATATGTATAAGCACAATACATTTTCCACATCACTACCACTTGTGATCATTAAATGTTTGTATGCCAACTGAGAAAATCTCAAATGCATTCATTATTTATATTATTTATAGATTACTGTATGAATTATTCTTCCTTATAAACTGTTATAAACTCTGAGAACATCCAACACTTGAATTTTGAGCTCCAGTTTTAATTTGTCACTTTCATAAGTTAAGTTTTTTTGTTTGTTTGTTTGTTAATTGATTTATCTTGGAACTGAAAGACTTTCAAACTTTTCAGACTTGGAACTGACAGATTTTCAAATTTTAAATGTTAAGACTAAGGACATAACCTGAAGTTAATTTAGTGGTGGAATGATTAGAAGCTGTGGTTTATAATTTCATTTTCACAAGTTTATGTCATGGCTAGTAAAGCTCCTGAATGTTTATACAAAATGGAATCTGTGGCGTCACAAGAACATCAGATCATTTTCACAGAAAGATGTGTATTCCTAGAAATATTTTCTAAGGAAACAAAAGTTAAAATAATTTCCTGTGGTATATAATGTAAAGAATTAAATTATGTCTCACCATTTCTTCTCCAGCTAGAGAGCATGAATCGAATTTTATATGCAGAATCTTTTCAGAATATGTGTGGAAAATAAATAAATAAATTAATTAAATCAGCTACCTTTTCTTCATCTAGTTAACTGCAACACTTCAGGTTCTTCATATTCATGTTATAAAATTTCATTTCACTTATATTAACAACTAGTTCTTTAATACTACCTGTACCAGGTAACACTGCATCAGAAAATCAAAATCAAATAACCCTAAGACTTAAGTTAACAGGTTAACAATACAAAAATCACACTATATACTGCCCACCAGCAGCCCAGTTGGATTCGGCCCTCTAGATCATCTTATTCCATATTATAAATAATACTTAATAAATAAGGTATTATAAATAATACTTTTAGTCTTAGAAGCACTATGCCACATACAAAATTTGGTTGTAACAGTTTATTGGGACTTTATGAGGTAGCTTCAGCAGGTAAGCAGTAAAAAGAGACGCAATGCCTGTCACTGCATGTTGTCTGCTGCATGTTAGTAATACACGATAGATGTCATTTCTGTCTGGTTTTCTTATTTTAACATATAGGCTTCTTTTAATAGTAACCATAAAATACTGCCTGAAATATACTCTGAAGATGCACATTTGTTGCAATCTCCTGCATATACAGAATGCAGCCTCCACAATAAATCTTTTTAAAAAAGAATGTGTTGGTCCAAATAGGCAAGCAAGAGCCCAGCTTCTTGCAGGGAACAGGACAATCTTTTCCCATTAAATTTGTGTATTAAAGATATTGCATTTCCTGTGTCAGTCAGGAGCAAGTCACGAGGCATTTAGATCCCTGTCTCATAACATCAGAAAAAGGAATAAAACGGTCTTTCAGAACCACCAAGACAATTTGTTTTCATAGACAAGGTACTGCAGGGCACTCTCATCACAAAGCCCTGCAAGTAAATAAGGATTTGTGGCAGTAATAAGGAACTTGTTTTGTATCTTAGTCAATAGACATATTGAATGTACAAAACAGGCAAGGTATAAATAAAAGAAAAAATAAACAAACAAAAACCATCACAAAGCAAAATCCAAAATAATAACATAAAAAAATAGAGGGAAAAAAAAAAAAAAAAGAGGTAGACAATTAAATTATCAGTCTAGGGATATGGCACCTGAAAATTTTTCATCTCTGATGAATTTGGTGTTTCAACTAGAACAAAGGCAATGAGAGAAAAAAAGGCTAATCTTTTCACCACTTTACCCACATCAACCAATTTAATATATAACAGAGTATACCAGAACAAGCGTAGGTTCTACCTATGCCAAGAGAGCTGCTTTTATGCCAGTTGCATACAGTTTCGTCCAGACTCGCCTTAAGTAATCAGAAATATTTCCATTTGTCTCAAGTAAGGCCTACATGTTCATAGGTGTCCAAAGTATTTATTCTTTTATCCTTTTAAAACTTTCCTATTCATTTTTATTAGTTCAGTAATCTGAGAATGGAAGAAGAGTCTGTGAGCAGAATTCCTCTCCTCCAGTAGGGAAAGTAGAACAGCAAAAACCAAGTATCACCTCTCTTCTCAACAGCTGTTCTTCAGCCAGGGTCCAAAAGGAAATGTGTCTGTGGCTGAAGTCTGTACACAAAGCAGAGTGATGCATGCACGTTTGTGCCCCCATCCCTAGAAATAACAAAATAACAGTCCTAACTCACCAAACAGCTCAGCCCACTCTGGATGCTGCACTTTTTTTTTTTTTTTTTTTTTTTTTTTTTTTTTTTTTTTTTCTTTTTAAGAATGGGAAAGTATTTTCTTACTTTGGCTGAAGACCCAGCTGCGTAAGGAAAGAGGATATACCAAGCTGTTGCAGCTTAGCTGATGGCAGGAGCCCAGCACAGGTTCATGCCAAAGGGTTTTTCTGTTTTTCAAGCCCTGTTGACAATGAACTGATGGAGGGATCTCTAGTAATCCCAAGAAAAGTAGCCCAGGGAGCGGAGAGGCAGCCTTTATAGCAAGGTTGTATGGGGGGACTGGGCTTTGTGAAAAGTTAGGGACAAGCAAGAAGGGATAAGAAAGATCAAGAAAGCCACAGGTTGCCAGCACAGTGTGGGTTTGTTTTTTTGTTGCCATAAATGAGGAAAATGGTTAAATATAAGCATACCCTCTTGTCCTAAGGCAAACTGCTTTGATCCATGCACATATTTGTTACCTTGGGAATAATACTACACAAAACATGAAGATCCATAGATCCAAAGATCCTTAGATCCATAACCCTCTACAGCCTGGTAGAGCTTACATTATTAGTCTCTTATTGTATCAGAACTTGTGCTTAAGTTTTCATCTGCTCTACACCAAGAGTGTAGAAATCCAATTAAATAATAGACCTCAGTAAAATCACCTGGCAGGACAGATTGGATCTCCTCTCTGAAGGACCTACAGTCTAAAAATATGAAAAAATAATTAATTTTTGAATGTTATAATAGTATTCTATCTACACATTATGACTTATTAGGTTAATCTCATCTTCCTAGGAGGCTGAGAGTGGTAGTCACAGTCCTAGGAGTTTTCTAGCAAGCAGACGAGGACTCAGATAGCAGTAGATGTGTATTTTGTGACCTGGACCCCACTACTCAACCAGAAGTATACTAGTGTGTGAAGTGGACTTTGTTTTATCAAAGGATGAATGCTTTTCTATCAGTATGTCTGAAAATCAAAGCCGAATCCCCTCATCATAATGTCTACACTTTGAGAATATATATATGTACATCATGGATGTTGTTTTAAACGGAATGGTATGAAAGATATGTTTATGGGGCTAAAAATACACACGACATGAGGTTTTGGAGCATTACTTCAACATTTTAGCTATCAAGCTATTTTACTCGTTAGTAGTATCATATTTTGTTCTAATGCATAATTGAAACAGCACAAAAATTACATCTTTTTTCTAGATGTCTAATTATAAATGCTTACTATTCAAAGTGTGCAATTTTAGAAGTTTTAACCTCAAAGAATTTTTAAATAAATACTCAACCATATACATCCTATACTTTATCCATCCAGCTGTGGCTGGATAACAAAGTTCATTATTGTCACTTGAGCAAATAGCAGAAGGAAAATTTAAGTCAGAATTCCACATAGAGGGTTGGTCCTCCTCTTGAAAAAATGTTTTTTGGAACATACTAGATAGAGGAGAAATTCTCTATTGTTTTGGTCATACTTTCTTCTTTGTTGGCCATAGAAACATAGATGAAGGGAGGCTTGACACCAGGCCCTGAAGTCTTGAATCAGCCTTGAGGTGTTCTGTTGTTCTTTTTAGCTCCAAGCCTCCACTGTCCTGTTCTCCATGGAGAGGCAGATTCACCCCCTTCAAAAGCACACACCTGAGCCTCTAGCAGTCACACTAAGGGCATAGCAGGGCATATATCAAAACAGATACAGGTCCACACATCAATATCCATGCCAATGATTTTAACAGATAACTGAAATACAGACAATTTGAACTACATGTTTTGCAGTACCTTCTTTAGGTACATTCATACTCCTAGTAACCTACCCCTAAACCTCAAGTGTAACAAGGTCGTTGTTATATCCTTACCTCAAACAGATAATAAGACTTTTTTTCCTATAGAATTATTCACATACAATTGCTTTGTTTGTCTCGGCCTTCAGATCCTCGTCCTTTACAAAGCTGAATGTGTGACACACAGAGAATAAGACTCAGACACACCGGCTGAGACATTAAGCAAGCACTGGCTGGAAGGGACCTCAGAATTTGCCCAGCCACTCACTCAGTCCCAGGGCAGGAACAGGTTGACATAGTGCACCCCTGGCAGGTGTTTAACTAACCTGCCCCCAAAACTTCTGCTTACAGGGTGTAAGCAGTGTGAAGCAGACATCCTGCTCCAGTACTTCACTGGTTTTAGCACTTCAAAATCCTTATGTCTGGTCTGAATTTTTTATATTGCAGTTTGAATTCTTGTCCTAGCTACCTCTACCCTGTACTTGATTACTAGAATTTCCCTCAATATCCCCCAGCAAATCAACTCCAAGCTTTTCAGCCTTTCCTCACATGTAATGTTTTTGAAGCTTTTATCATTTTCATCACTCTCTAATGTATGCTCTCCAATTGGACTAAAGTCCTCCACCAAGGTGCCCAAAAGCAGCCACACTGCTCCAACAGAGACTTTACCAGTAGCAAAGAGGACAAAAAGATCACTCTAGCTGTCTCTCCATATATATACTCCTATTTATAAAACTCTGTAAGACATGTTTGCTTTTTTTTTTTTTTTTCTTTTTTCTTTTCTTTTTTTTTTTTTTTTCCCCCCAGTAGTTTAACACTATTGACTCACATTCTGTTTATAAACCAGTGCCATCCCCAGAGCATTTCCCACAGAGCTACTGCAAATCAGCTGTTCCTGACAAATCCACACCAACTCTTTCTTGTGCTTCTGTCTTCTCCCTGGTCTATAGTAACAGTTAATTTGATTATTTGTTCCAGCACTGTGTAAAAAATGAACTTGAGATCATTGTCTATACTTAACAACAGGCACCAGCTACACCATTTCATTGTTGTTTGAACAATGTTCCCTCTTTCTAAAATGACAAGCAGAGCTCATGTTTTTCCACCCATTTTTTAAAGTATCCTAGGGTGAAACCCATCAGACAGCTGATCTGAAAGCATCTGATGAGTAGTCTCATCAACTCCAATGAGATGCATGTGCTCAAAGTTAAGCCTGTACTCAAGTGCTTTGCTGGATCAGGGCCAGGAAGCTCAGCATTCTACAGAATGAAGCTGCTTTTGGTTTTCATGGTTGGCCATGGTAATACAGGAAATACAGGACTACCCAAATAAGATTTGTCCACACCTTATGTGGCTTTGGAAACATTTAAGGACATAAAAGTTACAAAATAGTTCATCAAATTTCCCTAAGGGTAAATGTGGAACATTTTTCAGGTCATGGGGAATGATCAGATATTTTAAATTTTAAAAAAGAAAATAAGTCTTACATGATCTATCATCTCAGAATTACTAGTGATATAGCAGTCTTTTTGTGCATCTTCACAATACAAGAACCCTGTTAAAAATGCTAGAAAATAAGCCGTTATAACAGCACTTTTGTGAAGCAGCAAATCTGGTAATAAGTGAAAGGATTGTGGTTTTGAAAGGGCTGCTGAACTGTTTGTGGGAAGTCCTTGGATTTCTGGGCCACTTAATTCAAGACCCATATCTGCCACAAAGGTAACAGAATCCAAGTGTAAATTTTAATAATTGCAGCAGTGATTACTTTTAGTTCTTGGCAGTTCATTACTGACTGCACAATTCCAGAGGCTCTCGTTAAATGGTCCATGGAATGAATCAGGCATGGAATTAACCTATTTTGAGTTCCCTGAAGCTTATGTCCCATGAAGGAGTATTCACATACCTCTCTAGGGGCCAATCCTGAAAGCCCTTCCTCATACGAGTAATCCTTACCCACACTAAACTGCTGTTGACTTCAGTGCCAGTGCTTGTGCTAGCAAAGACTGCACTTATGAGTAATCATTTGCAGAAATGGGTGCATGGTTTTCATGTTCCATTTGACAAAAGCAAATTACTTACAGGCACAGTCCCAAGTCTACATGAAAAATTACACTTACTTGTTTAAAAAGAAGCAGTATTTCTGTTACATTCTTGCTTCCTTTCTAATTGCAAGCATATTTGGGCTCTGTCCTAACTAAAGTAAATGCCAGCAAGATTGGGTGTAGTGGTAGTGAATCATTATTAACTGCACAGTGCTGTTCATATGCCAGCTGTTGATGATCCGTGGTCTGTCTGCTTGAATTCCCCAGGGAACCAACATCTGGGAAAGGGTAAAGCTAAACAGAGGGCTAATAACTATCAAGAATCTCTCTCTCCCTCTCTGCATCCCTTTTCAAATGTTTTACTTAAAGAAAATCTGAGAGAAAATTGATTTTTTTCCCATACTGTTTCTTTTAGTCTAAAGCCTGAAAGGATGAAGAGAAAATCCTGCTGGGATCCAGCTCTGTTCCTTTTGGGCCAAAATAAGTGAAAGTCTCAGAAGGCGTTGGTATACTGTCACCTGGGGTGGTCTTAGGGTCATTCATGATGTAGCATGGCATGTCATCCACAGGGCTGCTCATGACATTGCTCACAGGCAACAGAAGCTGCACAATGGACACACTCTTCAGTGCAAAGAGCCTTAGGTCTGTGCTGGTGTAACTGAAAGCAAAACAGCCTAAAATTCACTATCTAAATGGGCTCCTCTACATTGCTATGAATAATCTGTGTGTGTTTTCTCAGTGCTCTTAATGCATGGCCTTTTGAAACTGATTTTAAAATGTAACTGAAAGACTGTACAATAATATTATCTCTCAAGAGAACAAAGCCAGGGCATTAAAGTTAAGCTGCTCAGTTCATTTTTCCTTCTATATCTGTTTTGGTCAGCACCTGATTAGGACCTGAAAAAAATTCTCTGATTTTTCTTATATGAATAATATAACCAAATCTCCCTCTATTTCTGTCAAAGAATTAGGTTAGCTGAAGACAATGAAAGTTTTGATTCATTTAAAGAAAGCAAGAATGGGTCTAAATTAATCCTTTTACTGCAGCAAAATCTATTCACACAGTGTAACCTTTTTCTCTCAATCTCTCTTTTTTTTTTTTTTTTTTTTTTTTTTTTTTTTTTTTTTTTTTTCCCTCCTATGGTGCGCAGACAGGTGTAGAGTTAAAACAGAAATAAGGTGTCATGTGAGCTGTTGTTACCCAAGCCACTTCACATGGTTTTTTGGAGGTAACTGGTCTGGGCCAGTGGTGTCACCACTTTATCTCAGTGGAAACATCATATAGAGCCAGACACTATAATGATTTTTTCTGCTCTGGAAAAGTATGACTCAAATGAGAGTGAAAAATTCTTTTTCATCATTTAAATTTAGATCTCCAAAAGAGAAAGGTCAAGGACTAATCTTTCAAATCCCTCTTCCATGCCTAGTCCTTAGCCCTGAGTTTAAGAAGCCTTTACTAAAAACCTGCAAGCCCATTTATTTCACTGGGATGTCTAAGGTGACCTTGGATTTTGAAGAACATGGTGACAAAAATGCAAAGCTGGTGAAAACCTTGCCTTGCCAATATCAAGGTAAAGCCTTTGCCTGACTTTTGGGACTGACCTGCTAGCACTGAAGATGTGCTATCAGGTAACTAGCTGTAAACACAGCAGAGAGGCTGCCTCATGTCTTTGTGTTAAACTTTGTCACATTTTTTTTTTAAACATTTGATTTTTGTAAAACTTCTAAGATGTTTCAGTCATTTGAGGACTTTCACAGAACATTAAATATGAAAAGGTGGTGTCACAATAGCAGAACAGCAGGGATAGTGCAAGAGTTTGGCATGCTTCCCTAAATGCATCAAACTGGAGGGTAAGAACCTACTGTTCATAGGTCCAGTTTATGCTTTTTGGCAAAGGCATCATTAAAAACCCTTTCAAATTTCCAAGGTTCATCCTGGCGATGGTTAATTTTTTTCTCCTTCAGATCCAAACTGAAAGGCTGTCCCATACTTCACTGTTTTTACTAGCTGGAATTTATGCATATGCTCCTTCTTCCATGACCATGTATAGTGTTCATGTCATAAATAACTAGAAAGCAGAAGCAAAATCAATATGTGGAAAGCTAAGGCTTAAAATGTGGGATAATGTTTTAATGATCCCACATTGGGCAATAAAGGACTCTGGCACTGAAGAGGGGACAAGGTAACCAGAAAAGTAACTCTTTCAAAAAAGCAAGGCAGTCAAAATGACACTGAAGAGGAAGACAATCAGAAACAGATTGGGATTCACAGAGAGGCAGCGATAGATCCGTCAAGTCCAGTCATGCATGCAGCCAACCCTGTAAACAACCTCTAGGTATCATTTTTGCTGGAGTGCAGCCACCAGCTGCTCTGAGCCGACAGCGACCCCACTGCGAGGCTCTGCTGCTGACCTCCTATGCTTTAATTCCTCTACATGCATATTTTAACATTATTACAAAAGGTTTCATTTACAATTCACAGGCTGAGCAACAATGAGTACATTTCGTGGAGGTCAGCCTCAACTGTTCCTCCTAGTGATGGAATTATAGTTTAAACAGCTGGAGCATGGTCCCAGGAGGGACACTGGGATATGGTTCCTTTACAGCAGAATAAATCCATCAGGCATATTTCATGTGTCTGATAACATTAATAGATATCAGGGCTTTTTAATATTTAATGAACTCACTTGGATGTTGTTTACTAGGGAAGGAGCAACCAGAAAGGGTGATTACAGCCTTTTGATCTGTAATGACAACAACAAAACCCGAATCCAAGCCAATGGGGCCAGTCTCTCTCCCTCCCTTCTCCCCTCACCCTCCCACTACTTCTCTGAACCCTATCAGATGAACCTGCCTAGTGCACAACCTGCTTTGGCTTCAGAACGTGCAAGGGTGTTTTCAGTTTTGTGGTTCAAAAGTTAATCATTTCCATGTTTCCCACAATTTAATAGAGATGCCAGAATCTGTCAAATAGCTTTCAGTTTAGTGATGGAGAAAACAGGAAAGGAAAGACAACTTGCAGAGGCATAAAGCAAACAGTATACCACTAACAGGAGCCAGAATGAGCCCGGGTGTGCTAATGAATGTTATGTCCATTAGCACAGAGATATCACTGAATGTGGGCTTTGGCAGTGTCTCTCTTTACTAATGGCCTTTGGTCTTAATATTGCCATCATACGTTTCCTCTTTAATTTTGCTATAATACTCAGTTTATTAGATACTAGAGGACTTCAGCTGAATACCAACTTGCTTTTCTTTCTTTCGTCTATTTCATTTCCTTATTTTTTAACACAATTATCAAATTTGGTTTGACTGATGAACTAGGAGGTATTGTTTATAGAGGAGATGTGTGTTGTCATCTGCCTCTTATTCAGAGGTTTCAAACACCCCTTTAGTTGCAGAAGAATTCTGCAAGCATTTAGGATGAATTTCTCTGTTATCAGAACAAGAGTGAAGTAGCAGGCTTTTGCCAGTGAAAGATTTATAATACACTTCTCAGTGGGATAGTCCCAACCAGTGTGAACAGAAGCACGAGACAGACAGGTTATGTTCCCACAGAGTACAAAACTGAGACCATGGCCCAGCTTTTCTGGCATCACTGGGATTTGGGGGAAGCACACAAGTTTGCATAAGATTGGATCATAGAATCATAGAATCATTATTGAGATCATTGCAAGGTCTACTCCAGCACCCAGGAATCAAACTGTGGTCTATGTTTACATGAATGTGAGTGTTTTTTGTTGTCCCACTGATATCACTGGCCATGGCCAAAGCAGATATAAAGAACTTCTCATACCTGTTGTGCTCAGGAGAAGTATGGAAACAGCAAGAACCTTCATATGAGGCATCAGTGAGATCCCACCTGTCATGTGTCCATCTGAACACCTGAACTCAGCTTGGAAAAGTGCAGAGAAAGGGAAATATTTGGGTGAGGGAAACATTAAGCCTATTGTCTGAGAGGAAACAAATTTCTTCCACTTCATTGTAATCCAACAAATTAAAAGCTCTGGGGAACTGGACTGCTTTCTACACTCCTGGAGACAGGAGACGGGCAGGACATGAAAGACATGGTTTCAGCTGGAGGATGGTTTTGAAAGCTGAATAGGATCATAGAATCACAATCATGGTCATTGAACAGCTTGTGTTGGAAAGGACTTTAAATCATACAGCTCCAACTCCCCTGCCTTGGGCAGGGATGCCACCCACAAGATCAGGTGGTGAGTCAATACAGTGCCCAGAAATAATAATGTTTGGAAATTAAAAGTAGATTAGAGCTTAGAAATGGATAAAGAAGTGAGGATCTAGAATAAAGAGTAATAATAGTGCTTTCAGCTGGACATTGATACATTTACACCACTAATACAAGTGGTTATCATGTGATTGCCTGTAAAAGGGACTGGATATTGTAGTCTTAGAGAAGTTTTTTAATCTTATGCTCTTGGATGAATACAGATTTCAGGGCTGTGTCAATTTTTCCTTCATCTTGTGCTCAAAATCTTTATTAATAACTATTTGTGAATTGCGAGCAAATTAGCCCAGGATGGTAGAATTAATTCATAATTATAGTACTTCATTTGTCAGCATTTATAAGAGACAAGCTTCACCTCTGTGTGGAAAACTTTTAGCAGATTACCCGAGGTTACCAGTTTAGAAGAAAGTGTTGCTGTGAAAATTGGTGAACTATGCAGAGAAACACACTGCATGTGAAAGTCATTAGGATTGTTCACTTATGGCTTTTTTTTTTTTTTTTTTTTTTTTTTTTCCCTCTTCTTGTTACTGTTTGGTTTTCAGATTTTCTGTTCCTTAAAAAGTGGAGAAGTAAGCAGATGGTGGATTTCCTGAGAGTCAGGGCTGCTCCACTGATGAAGTGCTGTCATTCTTAGTGAGAAAATCACCACCAGCCTTCACCTTTTAAAAGAAATCATTTTCAGGTAGAAGCACATTTAAAATAATTTCAATCAAAGCACTAAACCAGAAGCAGATGTTCAGATATGATTTAGGAATATTTAAGTGCTTTGGCAATGAATGAGCACAATTCGTTTTTAACAGACACTGGGTATCTCTCCACTGCCACCCTCTTTTCTTTATTGCCTATCAGTGGCAAGGGGTTAAACAAGAGGCTCAGCTGCAGCCCTGTTAAATGACTGGTATAAGGAACAGGTATAAATACCTGCTTGGTAAAAGGAGTAATTTAGCTCTGCATCAGGTTCTGATGTTAAATACTGATAGTTGAGAGGTACATGCAAAGGATCTTCCCCAGAAATATTGTATAGAAAACTAACGACAAGAAGGAAAACAAGCTGTTCTTTTTTCTTCTTCCTCTTTCTTCTTTTGATTTGTCAAAGCTTTTTAATTAATAAACTTTGGAAATACAAAAAATAAAAAAATAAAAAAAATCCTGGAGGACAAAAGACCAGAGACCTCCCTTTGGAAACAGAATCTGCTCTGGAACAAAAATTGAAAGCAATAAAAGCTGAAACTAATTTCCAGATGGAATAAATTGGTTCCAGGGTTTCTTGAGATTTTGGCCAGCACATTGCACAGCTGAAACAGAGCCTCAACTTGCTAATTTTACCAAGGGAAAATGTCTCTACAGGGACACAGTCCCCTTGAGAGCCTGTGTGCTACTCGGGTGGTTCTGCTCTGCCTATCTGTTGCTCCCATCTCCAAAGGCAAAATGCATATCTCACTGAAACTGTCACCATCACCCTCTCAGGGTGACAGACTGGCAAGCCTCAACTCCCTGCATCACTTCAGAGTCACCTAAACAGTCCCTGAGCCCTGTCAGCCTCCCAACCTGTGCGGCCGGGTGAATTTTATCTGATTAGAGCAGGGTGGGTCTGGTTTATTTATTGTTTAATTAAGTGTAATATCCTTGACAAGGTGCCTTATTGACATTGCAGCAAATTAAAGACCTTATTATGCGACAAACACTGTCATCACTCAAGCAAAACTTAGTTCAGAGGGGAATTTTGCTGAAGAAAGGACTGCAGTGTTTGAATGCACTGGTTATCGGAATAATCTCTGCAGTGTATGGAAAACTGTTCCAAGGTGGAATCATAGAATCATAGAATATCCCAGGTTGGAAGAGACCCACCAGGATCATCAAGTCCAACTCCTGGGTCCCCAAAGGACCACCCAAAAAATCTGACCATGTGTCTGAGAGTGTTGTCCAAATGTTTCTTGAACTCTGGCAGGCTCAGTGCCATGACCACTGCCCTGGGTAGCCTGTCCCAGTGCCCAGCCACCCTCTTGGTGGAAAACCTCATCCTGATATCCAGCCTGAACCACCTCTGGAAGATGGGATTCCTCTCCATTCTGTGCTTTTTCCTCCTCTGTTGTTAAGATTGCCAACACTGACTGTCTATTTGACGTAGACACCTGTCCAGGAAAAAAACAACAACACCTTTTTTCTCCCAAGTCCAGGTGGCCAGCCTTAGTGGCATAAGGATGCATCTACATTTGAACCTATGATACATAAAGGGAGGTGGAAGGTTCTGGCCATCTACTTTGTGGAGAACACTTATTTTTAAGAGAAAAAACCCTCATTAAAGTAGAGCAATATTTCCCTGCAATAAAATTACAGATCTTACTCCTTTCCAAGAAAAGAAGGGAAAAAATCCCTTCTTAAAGCTTTTAAAAACAATAAAAACTGTTTGTTTAATAAGTGCTCTTTTGCATGCTTGCCAACAGCACAAACCGTATTATCCAGAACAGTCATCTGTTTGGGGTTTCCAATGTTAAATAAAACCTCAACCAAGCACAAATTTGAGAATAGGCTGAAAACACTCCACTCACTGGCAGCATCTCCCCCAAATAAAGGGCTGGTGCTCAAGGACAGTTTTTCATACAACTGGGGTGGCTTTTATCAAACCTCACTAGCACTCCCCTCCTACCTAATACAAGTTCCATGATTTGTACTCGTGATATAGTGGAAATCAAGGGGACACATCTACCCATGATATTCACTATTACCATATTATTAATTCTGAGCTTTTGGCTGGCTAATGCAGGCTGATCTTAGGGAAGAGTTGTGTTCAGCAGACAGACAGTGCAGGTTTCCTAATTCTTCATGTGCCCATAGGGACACAAGTGGGTTGGCAAAGGTTGGCCTTTGCTGCAGAAAGCCTAAAGAGGGACAGAGTATTTATTGGGAATTTTGCATGTTGTTCTAGGTAACTCCAAGAGCTCTGTAGTTCTCTGGATACCACTTTTTTTTTTTTTTTTTTTTTTTTTTTTTAACATGTCTTAGAGCACGTTCTTCTCAACACCATCTAGAATGTGGCCAGCTAGAGCTAAGACTGACTGCTCATGAGCATCATTAAAAGGAGTGTGGCCAGCAGGTCAAGGGAGGTGATCCTCCCCCTCTACTCTGCCCTGGTCAGGCCTCACCAGGAGTACTGTGTTCAGTTCTGGGTTCCCCAGTACAAAGAAGACAGGGATCTCCTGGAAAGAGTCCAACGGAGGGCCACAAAGATGATACAGGGCCTGGAGCATCTTCCCTATGAAGAAAGGCTGAGAAACCTAGGTCTGTTCAGTCTGGAGAAAAGAAGACTGAGAGGGGATCTCCTCAATGTGTATAAATACCTGAGACAGAGGGATGGCTGCTCATGCATTATTTCTTGCTGTGGTTGGAGGAGGATTTCTGTCTCCTGAGACACTTGTGCCTCTTCTAGTCCTACCTGGTAAGCTCCACTGCAGAGCAGGTACTGGGGAGATGCATACCAGTCAGCTGGGGGAAGCATTACATGCTTTCCTTGTCCTCCTCCACCTCCTCCTCCTCCTCCTTTTCACATCTCAAGAGAGGCACTGAAGGAGGGATTCTGCCTCTGACAGCAGCTGACAACCCTGATCAATAGTTGTTGTTTAAAAAATATACTAATTAAATTATTAGAGCTTTCTTGTGACAGCATTGTCTCCTCAAACCAGACCCTACAGAATAAGAAGCTCTCTGCAAGTCCCTTCCCCATTTAAAATGCAGCAAGAAGGGAGGTCCTGATGCTTTGTATTCTCAGAGGACCAAATATCACGCCACTATGGGATTAGTGGTAAAAGCCATGAGGTTTATTCACCTACAAAAAAACATTTTTGTCCAAGCAGAATGGCACACATTAGGACAGTGCACATCCCTGGGAAGCAAAAAGTTTGTTTATCTTGCTGAATACAGAATTATTTCCAATTTAAAGCATTTGTGTTAAAATGTTACCCACTGTGTATTTTGGTACTCTCTCCCATCAACCAACTTACACACTGATTTTATTTTTTTTTTTAGTGGGGAGGGCAAAGGTGATGTAATGATCCACAGTTTTCCCTCAAACATGCTATCCATATTTTATTAACCAAGTAAATTATTTAAACATGTTCACTTACACACATGCCTCCTCTTGTACACATGCTGCACATTCCTGCCAGTACTGCCTACCTAGATGTAATGAGATGCTCTTCTCTGGATCTTTTTGCCCAATCAGACTGTAATTAAGCCTATGAAGATGCAGGTAAATGTGCAAGATGCCTGTTTAATTAAAAAAGAAAATGAGGATTTAAGTATCAATTTGTGTTCTATTCAATTATCTGCAAGATTCGTAAAGTAACTTTACCTTTCAGTACCTTTTAAATCAAAAAAAAAAAAAAAAAAAAAAAAGCTAAAAATCAAACCCAACCTTCCTTAAATTCATATTTCCATATGGCATGGTTACTTCCACATGTAGGAGAAATGTTGCTGTATTACAGAAAATCCCATGAAAAACAAGATGATTGCATCAATTCATGCAGGGAAAAAAAAAAAAAAAAAAAGCAGTGTCAGAACACAGCAGACTGAGTCAATGTATAGCTTGCATATGGAAACAATGACATGATTGTTTACTCACTGGTTTAATGATATTCACTTTCTCCTAATGGCAATGTTGAAAATGTGAATGCCAGATGTTGAGCCTACAGCGCAGAAGCAACAAAAACTGGAAGGTCTATAGAAAGAAATTTATCCTGACATCAAAATATACTAACTCTGCAGCTTATTAATACTTTTTTTTTTTTTTAATTATTATTATTTTTGTAGTTTATATATATAAAAATCAGTTTCATGTCTGCAGTTGGAATTTCCATATTTTATAACAGTTCAGCAACAAATTTACATATTTCCTGGAATCTGCAGATATAAAAGCGGTAAAACACTCCAGGCATTATTAGATAGTAGATTATAACCCATTACTATTGTTTCAATTAGCAATGTAAAAGTGACCTGCAGTGTTCAGATGACCCACTAATGGATTTAAATGCTTTCAAATATTAATGCAGGTTTTCTAAAGATGAATCCCAAACCCATTATTCCTGGAATAACCGTGAGCTGAAAAGCTGGCAATGATTGTGCATTATGTGGAAAGGCTCATGGTTAATTAAATGAATACCTAGCATTACACTGTTCACTTTAGTGCTACAAAATTATTTCTCATTGATTTTTACATTCTGAGCCTGTGATTCAATTTACTTCTGCAATTTGTGTTGTTGTGTCAATAAAACAGAACTGCTTGAAGATGGGAACATTAGAGAGGGATACATACATTAAGACCCAATGAAAACCATGGTTTTCCTATTTTTTTCCTATTGAAACATCATCTGTAAGCATCACTTTGTTATGTATTATTAATACATTTTTTTGTTTGTTTCCATTTGCTCTTTCTTCATTTTTATACTCAGGAACTGGAATGTTAGTGATTGCTTAAGGGTGAGTAGCTAATTTTTCAGTAACAAGTTCTCCCACTATCAAGAACAAAAACACCATCAACACAAGTCTGTTATTTCATGTTAAATGGACTAGAAGAACGCAATTCATCAAAGCAATCATGCTGGAGAGTCAACGAGTTTTTAATTTGGCAAATACATGAAGTTGAATTTATAACTTATAAAAAAGAAGAATTCTGAGAAGAGAACGAAGAATCAGAATCAGCACAGCTTGACTTTTAGGAATTCCCATTCACTCTGGTTTAAAATACCACCCAGAAGAAGGGGAAGAAATGCTTTCCATAGAGATGTTCACTGAAGAAAGCTGTGAGGAAGTGCTCTGGTAGGTTGTAATGTCACTCATTTTTTTAAGATACGTCTACTGTCTAAAAAAGGACTTGTGAGCTACTTCTGCACATTTTCCACCTTTCAGTTGATAATGCTCTCAAGGATCTTGGGTCTTGGCCACCTGTGAGTGTTTGCAGATCACATGCATTTTATAGTATCTAAAGATATTTTACATCAATCCCATTTATCCCTGTGTTCTGCTATGCACAACATGAATGAAGTAACATTTGCCTCACCTTTCTCCCAGGACTTTAAATAAATTTGATCCCCAGGGTAAGGAAGAATTAAGGAAACTGAGTATCGCTTGTTGGACTAAGCCTTCTGCAGCCCCAGTCAGAGAGGAATCAGCCTCCACAATGGGCTTGAATAATAGCAAGATCTTAACAGAAAGGCACTTGTGGTTCTCCTTCTGCTGCATTGTATCTAAATGAATAATCTCACAGCCATTATTATTTTCAAGGTAAGTTTCCGAAATGGGTGTGTGAATCTCAATTTCTGTACACTGAGGAAAATCACGAATAATTCCGTTAGAGTCGGTGGGACTGTAATGATGTAAAATCAGTGTAGGTGACAAGATAGTCGGGCCCATACTGTTCATTGTGTGGCACAGTCCTGTAATCACTTACTTGCATGAGTAGTGATGTCTTCAGGAAGTTCACTGAGTTCAATCGGATTATTTGCATGAGTAAGCATCCCCTCATGTGTGTGCACCCTATTTTCATATGTTTAATGCCTCCAAGAGGGAAACTAGCAATAAGCCAATGTTGTGAAGAAACATAAGATATAAAGCCCTCTAATAAACATGTAAAGATTGAATCAAATTAGAAATATTACAAATATAGAAAAAGCAAAGGATAGTAATTTGTTTTTGCCTCAGGGCACTTCCTTTCAAAAGCCAGAAGGTGTGGCAGAAAATCCTATTCAAAGTTAGGATCATTATAATCTCAGATAATTAAATGACTAGGGAGCTGTTTTGTGTTCACCATCTAGGACAATGCATTCAGAACTAAAATGCACTTATGTGTAACCTCACTCAGAGCATTAGCCATTACTTGAACCTTGACCATGAGCACTCAGTGTGACAGTAACCAGTTTTACATCTAGACCCAGCTAAATGAGGATACATGCCAGTGATATGGAGTAGGGAGTTACTCTTTCTGCTGGCAGAATAAACAAACAAACAAACAAACAAAAAACAAACAACAAAACACAGAAGCTTTGCAACTGGCTTACCTGGAAAAGGATCTGGCTCTTATTATTAAAGGTAAGCAGCCCTGAATGTAATTAAAGATTTCCTGCAAAGTGGGAACACTGTGTCAAGATTCTTAAGATAAAAGAATTTCATGCTATGTTATTATCTGTAGGTAAATACTACTTGTGTATTTTATATTTTTAGTGGATAGAAATGTCATTTATTCATTAAAATGTGAAAAAAAAAAATCTCCTAGCCACTATGTTCCTGCAATTAACTAATTAATTAATTCTCATTTTACCACTCTCTGGAATGCTGTTTCCTTTTCTTTCCCATTTCACAGAAAAACTATAAATATGATTATTCACCCCTTGTTGTGTTGTCCATTATGCTATAAGGGGAACAAAACTATTTTTGTTTGTAGAGAGTAGCTTCCTGGCCCCCAACTGAGGAAAAACAGCTGTGTTGTAGTTGCACATCACAGTAGTTGTAAGAAGGTTGTAGTGGGTGGGAGATGCTGTTTCAGGAACTTCCAGGGCACTGAAACTATCCATCCCCTGTAATGAAACCATCACAGGCAGGGTCATGTAGGCAAGGCTCCTGTTAATATTAGTGGTTGTTTTCTGTCAGTGAGAAGTACAGGACTGGATTTGACAAATCATAGTCAAATGATCTGACTACAACTGATGAAAGTACCAAAACCTGGTTCTGAGGAAGGATTTAAACAGCTTAATTGGTGTCAAGATGAAGTTTAGGGAATATATGAACAAGTCAAAATTTCCCATCTCCCAGGCTGCTGAAGCAAATACCTTTATGAAGGTAGACATTCTAGTCAATGAGTTTGACAGTCATGGTCTGTTTTTTCTGGTCCTTATTTATTCTCAGGACAGTTTTCAGTCTTTCTATTTAATGGTTTAGCTTCAACAAGATAGAAGCTTCTGCAGTAGGGGTAGAAATAGCAAAAAGAGGACTTCAAATCTAGGTAACTGCTTCTCAGGCTGTTACACTGAGCATCAAGGTGCTCTTCTGCAGTCCTTCTTTGGCAGTCATTTCTACAAGCATACCTGTGCCCCTGATTGCTTTCAAAGAATAGCTGGAACACCATTTTCCTCTGTGTGTGTGTGTGTGTGTCTGGTTCACGAGTAGGAGTCTTATTCAGGTATACAAAATGGTACTGAAACAAAGTACTTGACTTTAAAATAAAATAAAATAAAATAAAATAAAATAAATAAATAAAATAAAATAAAATAAAATAAAATAAAATAAAATAAAATAAAATAAAATAAAATAAAATAAAATAAAATAAAATAAATAAATTATTGGGTTTCAGACACGCCTTTTTCTTTATAGCATTTTCTCCTGGTTGAAATGTTACCCTCCTTATGTATGTATGCATCTAATACTCCAATTGAAGCCACTATGTGGACACTTTAGGCCAGCACACAAGAGCTTTGGTTTTCATATTTATTGGTTACCAGAGACCAGCAGAGATCATGCACATCCATTTTTCTCTAGCTGAGATGAAAAACAGGGAATGAAGAGGATCACTGTACTGGCTGTGCACATAGTGAGGGTGCCTTCCAAGCCATTTTAGTTGATGTTGCTGTTAGCAGAGAAGGGCATGAACACCAAAACCCTGTACAGGTTAAATCACCAGGTGAATCTGTAGTCCCAGCTCACACTTGGTGCAATGAAGTTCAAGATGTATAAACTTCATCTCAATCAAGTCTCCATCTCCAAATTTCCCCAAATTAGAAAGATTTGTATAATTGTAACAATTTAGTATTGACCATTTGATTTTCCTTTTGTTTTAGAAATAAAGACTGCATATGATTGTTGTTCGCATAACCCTATATTTCCTACTCATTGTTTTAAAAAGAAGACTTTGCCCAGGTAAGACAATGGAATTCAGTTCTTTTTAGATAAGTGTGTGTTGCAAGTACAAATATTCAAGATTAAATTACGTGAACAGAAAAACAAATATCCCATGTAAAAGCTATTCTGTAAAAGCTATACAGACTAATTAGAAAGACAGAATCAGAAATTTATATAGCAATAAAGAATTAGAACACAATAAAGAATATAGATTTTACAAATTTATTGTGGACTACCAACACTGTGTATGGATTATACAGCTGTGAGGAAGTCATTTGGAGAAATGTTTAGTTACAAAAGAGTATCCATTAAAATTCTGTATTTGTAATAAAAAATAAAAAGGAGTCAATTGATTAGACAAAGGACATAGGCAGTACCTACAAATTAGGAAAGCCAGACATCACTTACACATGCAAGATTTATTGCTAAATATCCCTTATGAGAAATTTAACTGAATTTGGAAGAAATTAAAAAAATAAAATAAAAAATTAAGGCACAGGATAAAAGCTTTTTTATAATAAGAAAAAAAAAATCTGAAACTGCATTTTATGCAAAGCTTAAAGTGGATTCAGATCCTTTGTTATGGTTCACATATTTTCAGCTTCCCACGTTTAATCATAACAGCCTCCTTGTGGTTTAATTATGATCAGAGTTCTGAAGATGATTCAACCACTTGCATTGAGAATTTGACTTGCATTGATCAGAAAAAAAAAAAAAAAATATCTCCAAGTCTTAATTAACCATTTAACTGAAAAACATTCCTTTCTTGAGACTCTGCCTTATGCTATGATAAACTAAAGATGTGTAAACTGTGAATCATAACCTAGGAAAAACATATAATAGTTGCTTACAGACTGTAAATAAGATTGCAATTTAGTATGTTGGTAAGAGTTTAACTCGTTTGGTACACAAGCTTTTGCATAAATTTCATACCAGCATTAACCAGACCTGGGGAAGAAGCAGTAGATAGCTACTGCATACCTCAGGTGTGCAATGTAGACCTCAGGTGTGGATATTTTCTATAAGGAGGTAGTCCCTACAAAAATAAGTGTGGGACTTTCGGGAATGTTCAGTATGGCTATGTCACCAGATGAATGCAGTAGGTCCAGAGGGAGATGAAGGCTTAATACTTATGAAAATCCTACCTGCAATGCATGAAACTCCTTGTCTATAGCACCAATGGAGTGCAAGCCTTCTAAGTATTCTGTTCTTATTTGCCTTCAGTAATTCAGCCTAAAACAAAGCGAGTCTTTTAGATATGGCAAATTTTGCACACAACTATTAGGACAGAGCCTTAGAGTGTTTACACCTTTTCTATATTGGTGACTAATTTTAGTGGCTTGATAGAAGCAAGTTCAGGTAAATTTGGGGTATGGAAAACAAAATTATTTTGCTTTGTTTTGTTTTGCTTATATAATATCAAAGAGAAGGAGTCTAAATGACTGAATATATTTCTAACATCATCTCCTACATTGAAAAACCTTGCCAAATAAATAGCTCAAACTGTGAAGGTACACTGCTGTAAAACTCAGCTAACAACTCAACCACACAACTCCTCCATTTGACAAAATCACTTGATAATTTAATCCTTACATCAAGAGAAACTATGAGATAATAAGCCACACACCTGCTTACTCAAATGAGGAAATTCAGCAAATAAAATCACATATTTTACATAAATATTAAGAGAGCATACATGTGTTTTTCATGAGTTGACCTAACTTCAGATTAAATTGAACGGTAGTTGGAGGTACAATACAGAAGTAAGAAATTCAAAAATCTGTTCTTGTTTATATAGTACGAGAATGAGGTTTTAAGCAGAGATTCTTACTTCTGTTAGTACCTAAAGCTTAACAATACTGAAAAGGAATTCCTGTGTATGCTGAGATCTGTTCTATGTTAATGTTTGATTTCTTCAATTTCAATCTTATTAGAAACTGTCCAACAGGACTAATACAGAGCATTTTGTACTCAGAAGGAGCTGTTGGACATTATAACAGATTCCCACCTCAGTGGAACTCTTGAGGTGTCAAGTTGTAACGACTTAATCAAGTGCAGAGCTTAAAAACTTAAATAATCACACCTTTGAAACAAATTTTAAAATATATATGATGGAAGAAAATGTAAAATTTGACACTATTTCCTGAAAATATATATATATTTTTAATTTAGAATAAAAGCTGAAAAAATGTATGGAAATTGGTGTGCAGAAACCTTGTTTCAGATAAGATAAAACTGCTACAATGCTGAAATTTGTTGTTGATAAGGAAGCTCAACTGTATTACACTATGCTGTATTTTGCCTCCCTTTCACTCAGAAAGTGTATTCATTATAATAAATTCACACTTTACTATGTAAAATTCATTCATATAGCCAGAAGCTTATAAAAAGAATATAGACTAAAGAGCAAGTTGCATAATGAGATCTAATCTATGTAAAATAAGTCCCAGAAGAAATGTCCTTTTCTTTGATCATATCCCTTGAAACAAGATCCCCTGCTGGAAACCACAATAAAATGAGAGCTTGGGAAAACTTGCCTGGCAAGCAAGTTAGGTTTTTAAAAACAAAAGCTTGCCAAGCCCACTGACCTCATGATCCTAGGCAAAACGTAATTAAGGCTAATAAAATCTTTCAGACTCCCTGAGGCTTAATGGGAGAATAAGGATTTGGGGAAGCTCTCTGGGTGCTCCTAAGCCCTCCTCTCTGCCTCTGTGTAGATAAAACAGGTATGCTGCCAGGTAGAGCAGAAAAGCCAATGTCCATTCAGATGGAGAAAACCATACAGGGATGCCCCCTCAGTGCACATAGACATACAGATATGGACACATGGACAACCAGGAGCCTTAGAAGCTCTTCTCAGGTCCTGGAGTGTTTTGGTGCTGGCTGATGTTTCTGAATTACAGGGACAATCTCAGAGTTACTCTTCACTGCAAGCATGGTGATATAATGCCAGATTAATTTTTTAAGTGTTTTGCTGTTCCATGATGTTATGAAGGTGTTATGCAAATGTAAAATCTCCTTATTGTGAACTGTGAACTTTGAAGGAAGCATAGTAGTGGCCACTGGTTTTCACTGCTGGCAAATAGCACACCATGTCTGGAACGAAAATCTGTTTCTCCATCAGCAGTACTTTCTTACTATTGCGCTTTAGTCTGTAATACCATGAAACATTTTAAGACATAAAACAAGATACATAAACGGTAGCTTATCAGGGAAGCACTGACATCTTAATAAAGACATGAAATAATTAATACAGAAATGTATTATTTCCTTCCTGGCATGGCAGCTAGCCTGAGAGTGCTGTTGTACACCTGAGCACCCATCAGTGGAACACCCACCAAGACAGCTACTGATTCTGGGTGCTCAGCAAGGCAGCAGGCTGAAGGTCCTTCATGTGCTGGCATTTTTCTCAGGGTCCACGGTGGAGTTGCTGGTGCTATGTCAGACCTGCCACCACCACAGGCCCTGAGGATGCCAGGGCTCAGTCAGGAAGAAGTCCATTGGTAGAAAGCTTTGAAAGGCACCTTAGCTTGTCTCTCAAAGCTTTCGTGATTCCCTATTTGCCCTTTGTTTTGGTTTAATTTGAGGCAGGTGCTTGCAGGTTAGCAGCTGGTCACCCACAGAAACTGCTTGAGCTATCAGGAGGGGATGTGCAGGGTCAAGAGTAACCCAGTGGCTCCACCACCCCAATCCTGCACCAGTACAGTTCCCTGGCCTTCCAAAGGGACCTGTGTGACCCTCACAATCACATAAGCCGTTTTTCCCCGTCTTTCTATTGTCCCCTTGTTGTGGAGGAGGAGCTTTGCTCCCTTGATAACCATAAAGGAGAGAGGGGAGGCCTTTACACTCCCTCTGCCCCCTGCACACATGGGCAACACTGTCTGGTCATTTATATGATGAAATGACGAAAACTAGTAATTGTTTCAGTATTGCTCTAATAGCTTTTTTCCCATTTGGCTTCATTTCATATATACATAAACCAGTTTACAAATATTATTATCAAGGCTGAGTTATGAAAAGCTTATCTAATGTACGACTTGCTTTAAAGACTGTTAGAAGAATGACTTCTGCATAATAAAACCTCAGGAATACACAAGTGATCTTAACAAATACAGTATGACTGCTGTGTGGTTTCCCGTTGCCTTTGTAGTTTCTAAGACACTATAACATTATTTAATTAGCTAAAATTTCCTCTCTCTTGAGGATGGAAACTCAATGAAATGTCAACAATGCTGTCAGTCTGCTCCAGGCTAAACTCATTACACAAAGGCTCGCGATAAAAATAGTCCAAGACAGATTATTTTGTTGCAAAACATAGGCCCACACAACTTATGCCTCAGAAACCAGATGTGAAAACCATGCAAGTGCTGCATTTTGGGGGTAAATGGGACTGTTAAGTTCCACCGAGCAATTATAGATGTTATGTACTTTCAATGTTTTATGTATGGCCAAAAACAAGGGAAAAAAAAAAAAAAAAAAAAAAAGATTATTAAATCCTGACAATGATTTCTCATGGGGTGTTTACTGAGGGACATTCTTACACCAGAACATTCTTACACCAGTCAAATGCTGATATGAATTCTATATCTTTGCTTTTAAAATTTACCTTTTCCCATCCTTGTTCACTTTGAACAGATATTGTATTTTTTTTGCTATTGCATAAGAAAAATTTGGAGAGGACCAAAGAAAAAGAATGTTTCACTTCCTCTGAATTATAACTGATATTTCAGAATACACGTGCTCATTACTAAGCATAATAAAATTTGGCATTTTCTATTGTCAGAGGGTTTATAAAGGCTAAATTTCTTGATTTATTTAAATAGACAGATAGGAAAGAGCAAACTACAAAAACAAGTGCTATATACTGAAGGCATGTGAATTACCTCCTTCCCAAGGATAATGCAAATTAGAAGTATGTAAAGCTTTGTCTGCACCTGGGATCTTTAATGAGGATAAAGAAAAATCAGACAGAGATTCTCCTGGGAAAAGAGAGGATCGTTATTTGAATAACCTGCAGTGAATTCTAATCAATGCAACGTGACTTTGAAAATGAATGTGGTCTTTCAACCCGCTGTACATGAGCCATAATATTAATCATAACTTCATGGTACAGTAAAGCCTATGACAAATGGTTATTCAGTGGACTAACGAAAAGAGCATTCATAGTGGGAGGAAGGTAGGGACCTTATATCCAGCAATTTTGGGTTTTGTTGTTGTTGTTTGCAAAAACATCTGTATAGCTATAGCTACATGTATGTGCATATATGTGAATGTGGGTGTACGTGTGAATGCATATGTGCTGTATGTGTGTACCCCTGGTTTAGAACATACGCAGAAAATGCATTCACTTTCCTTCAGCGGTGACATGAACAAGCAGTGTCTTATCCTGTTATGCTTCAGAGAATATTATCTAGTGTTACACTATTTAACACAGAGCTTGGGATCATTTTTCTGAAACAAGGTTTTCTGGATGCACTAGTCATATATCTACCAGTGTTTGAAGCCTCTACTGTGCCTCAAAAAGGCTGGAGGTAATTTGTGTATTTTCTCCCCTACTAAGCTTTGTTCTCGTTCCTATATTTGTAGGAAGAGTTTAATGTAAAGCATGGTTCACTGGCTGCAAAGTAGAAACACGATGCTGATTTATTTACCTAGAGCATAAAACAGAACTTTTATATATTTTTTTTAGTTTCAAGAATTAAAATCAATAAGCTTTTTGACATTCTCACTATTAGCATGTTTACATCAGTGAAACAAGCTGTGTCCAAAATCAGAATTTCAAAGAAGCACATCTAAAGGAAATCAGATATATTTCACAATGTATTTTAAAGGGTGAGTGAATATTTTAGCCAGAGGGTTATTTATGTAGGATACAAAGAAGTAAATATATCTTGTTTTGTTGATGTGATGTGGTGAGGATGTTGATATATAAGCAGTAAAATGTGACAAGCTCTGTCATAAAATGCTATGCACCAACATGTAACATGAAATATTTTTTCCCTCCTGAAACTATTCCCCACTTGCGGGAGGCATTTGTCATCCTTGCCCATGAGTGACAAATGCACACCCTGGAGGTCTGGCCAGGCATGGAGCTCCAGTGTGGCAACCCAGCCAACACCATGGAGGGGTCAGTGTTGTGCTGTGTGAAAATGGCAACAGAATTTGTACAATGCTGGTGTAACCACATTAATAGATTCACATATATACTAAAGTACAAGTGCTGCCTGCAGCAGCCCTCAGGCAAAAGCTCAAGAAGAGCGCAAAGGCCTTAAAGGTTAAGCTCAAGTTCTGTCAGTCTTGGGTACAAAGCACACCACAGAGTTAAAGGCCTTCCACTTGCAGTGTCTTGCCATCTGACCCTGGACACTCAAATTCATAGCAGGAACCTATCATGTAATCATCAGTCATCTAGGAGAAGAGAGGTTGTCTTACCTATTGCTAAAAAAATCAGTAGAGTAAGAGAAAAATACAATCAGGCCTACAAAATTAAGGGGAGAGTCCAGTGGATAACTTGCTGAATATGTGCTTGGAGTGCAAAGAGCAAACCAAAATACCTCCCTGTAAATGCTATGTAAATACCTAGCAGACTTGGCATCACAAAGTTTTTTTTTTTTTTGGAATACTATTTCTTTTGTTATATCATGTCAGAAAGCAAAAGAAAGAACCCTAGGTAATTAAGGTCTGCTGGAGGGAGGTGGTGGTTGCAAAGAAGCCCAGTCTGAGTAGCTTTTTTAGTTGAAGGGTAGGGTGTGATCTATCAGCGTATAAGTATGTCTTTGAGCTGGAGATTACGTAAAGGAGCGTTTAATTTAAGGAATAAAGATCTAAGAGGACACATTTTTTAACAGCATGAATAATTATCCTTTAAAATAAGGCACCAAGAAATGAGTTAAATTTTCTGCAACTCCAAATTTTGAAGAGAATATTGGATAGCATTCTAGAGGAGACGCCTCTGCTCCTTTGGAATGTATGGGGTTGATGTAAGAATTGTCTGCTGATATGTTGTGTTATACATTAATGAAAGAAGTCAAATAAGAATATAAAAACTAGGCAGTGTTTTCTTAGGGCCATTTCTGCCTTTCCTCATTAATACTGGCCAGCGTGATGCACATTAAATTTTATCAGGTACCATGGTGGCCTCATAGCCAAGCAGTTCCCTCACTGAGTCAGAGTAGATCCATCGACCCTTAAATCTATGAATTATACTATAAAACAGTGGATTAAATAACAGTAATACCATCCACACCAGTATCATAATGATTTTATCTTTCTTTCAGTAAAGTAAGTGCCCTCTTTACCTAGTCTTAAGGACACATGATACAGAACATATCTTCCTTTGAAAAACACTTAAAGTTTTAAAAGGTTAACAAAAACTCAAGCTTTCTTGAAGAACTTGAAGACGAAGGATGACAGTAAGCCATTCACTATTTGCAAAAAGGCACCATCACCAGAATTTCCTAGTAGTTTATTGCAAATACCCTTGGTCTTACCTGTTTTTAACCTGAAGTCAAGCTATTATGGCTTGCTGAGGTACCTAGGAAGACCTAGTTTCAGTGTTGTACTGTGATTTATTTTACAAGCGTCCCTCAGCTGAATTGCATTTTTTACCATAAACTTTAACTCTTGGTCCTCTGTTTCCTTTTTTTTTTTTTTTTTTTTTAATAACCTTTGGAAATTATTCTTTTTCCATAAGAGAATGAATACCTATATTTGGAGAATATGCAGCAGAAAGTCAGCAGACTGTCTTCTTGTCTCTTGTCTTAAGACAGAGACTTAAGCCATCAAATGGTCTTTGCACACCTTTCATGCCAGATGATCAGTTATTCAGAGGAATAAAACTTGGTAGCCTTGACTGTTCAAGGACAAGGAAGGGGTTTAAGTCCCCAAGGAACATTCAAGATTTCTTCTGTGCTTTTCTGGAGGACAACAAGTTCCAGTTAGATTTCAGGAACAGTGAACTGGATATATCACTTTCTTTTGGGTAAACCACTGAAGGAAAAAAATACTCCTGAAGCAAGAGAAGAAAAGGGAAAATATACTTTGGATTTTTTCCCTAATGTCCCCATAGGTACAAAATACATTGGTTTTATTGAAAAAGAAATCAAAATCTTAGAATTTAACCATGGATATTAGGTATATATCTTTCTCTGATTTTTAAAACAAGGCAGATTTTCACAAAATTTGCAGTATTCCTGGCTTGTAGAATCATAGAATGGCTTGGCTTGGAAGGGAACTATATAGTTCCACTGCCTCTCCATGGTTAGAGATGCTACCCACTAGATCAGGTTGCCCAGGACCCCATCCAACCTGGTATTGAACACCTCCAGGGATGGGGCATCCACACCTTCTCTGGGCAACTTCACCACCAGCGCCTCACCACCTTCACAGTGAAGAATTTCTTCATAACATCTCATCTAAATATCCCCTCTTTTAGTTTAAAACCATTCCTCTTTGTCCTATCACTATCTGCCTGTGTAAAAAGTCATACTCAATCTCTTCTATCAGCCCTCATTAATTGTTGGAAAGCTGCAATGAGGTCATCCCAGAGATGAGGTCATCAGAGGTCATCCTCAGATCCTTCTTCAGGGTGAACAGCCCCAGTTCTCTCAACCTTTCTTCATAGGAGAACTGCTCCAGCCCTCTCATCAACTTTGTAGCCCTCCTCTGAACCTGCTTTAAAAGGTCCACAACCTTCTTGTACTGGAAGCCCTAAACCTGAATGCAACACTCCAAGTGCTCCAACTCATAAGGGCAGAACAGAGGGGGATAATCACCTCCCTTGGACTGCTGGCCACTCCTCTGTTGATGCAGTACAGGATGCAGTTGGCCTTCTGTCTGCAAGCATGCACTGCTGGCTCATGTCAAGTTTTCATCCACAAGAACCTCAAAGTCCTTCTCCACAGGGCTGCTTTCAGTGAGTTCTTCTCCCAGTCTGTGTTCACGAAATTTTCCCAAACCAGGGGAAGGTGCAGAACCCTGTACTTGGCCTTACTGAGCCTAATTAGGTTCATGTGTGCCCACTTTTCTAGCTTGTCCAGATCCCTTTGGATGGCATCCCTTCCTTCTGTTTTATCAACTGCACCACTTAGCTTGGTGCCATCTGCAAACTTGCTGAGGGTGCACTTGATCTCACTGTCTGTGTCATTGATAAAGGTATTAAACAGTACCAGTCCCAAGACAGACCCCTGAGGGACACCACACAAAATGGATGAATTTAGATAGTCTGCAGTAATGACCTCATTTTCTTCACGCCTCTCTCGTCCTTCAGTGTGGGTGATCTAGAGCTTGCCTTTTTCAAGTATGGCTTTGTTTGCAAGCCAGTATGGATCACTTTTTCTTGAGATATCTTTTGTTTCCTAGATACCATTGTGTTTTACCTTCCCTAAGCTAGCCAGATCTGAAACCTGAATTCACAAGGACAAAAATTTCACCAGCTGGGGCCCCAAATAACTGATACATCTTCTTTTTCCCTATCTCAGCAAGGAGAGTTTTGATATAATAACTAGGAAGAATGGTGCCAGTAGAATGACTTTTAAATGATTATGCTAGGCTGCTCATGCAGTCAGCTTCTATCTAAACCCATTTAATTGGAAGATGGTTCTAATTTTTGTTCTTGTTGTTGTTTTTACTACACCTTTGGATATTCATGGTACCTATAAAAAGTCTGATCTTTTGTTATATATGTCTTCAAATTCAAACTTTTTAAGATCTAAATTTGTCATGTTTCTTGTGGCTCTTTTCGCTCAAGACATTCCATAAAAGTTAATAGGGAATTGGATTTTAGACAGAAAAAAAATACTTGATACTTACAAGAAATTATAGGAAAAGCTATGTATCTCTATCAATAATAAACTCTTTAGATGTAATTTCCAGCCTGTGCTACTGGATTCATCTCCTATAAGTTGCAGTACTTGTTTTAAGAATTTTATTTTAAACCACTTTTACAGCATATCATTTTAGGAATGATCTCAGAGAGGGCTTCCTGCAAGTCTGTTTGTGTCTGTCCTAAATGTAGGTATCAGCATTGAATGGAAAATTATTAATTCTTAATTAATTAAGAGTGAAAAATTGAGCCTCAGTGAAATTGACTAGTTTGACTGCTGAATTTAATGGAGTCAGCATCATCCATGAGTTTATTACCATTTGAAAATCATTGAAGACGTTGGAGTTACAGAAGGAGAAGAAAGAGCAAAAGTAATTCCACCTAAACAGAGGGATCAGAGAGGAAAGACTTCAGCTCTGTTCATCAGAAAGGGAGAGATATTTTAAACTGCTTCTTCCATAACAGTTTGAAATACTTAAAGATTTTTCAAATGCCGTTGAACAGGTGTCTAGATTCACCAGTATTTACATGTATACTAGATAATGACCTCCCTTGATTCAGAAAATAAACGAACAAACACAAAAACAATAAATAAATAAATCCCACCCACCAACATTTGAACAACTCCAGTGTGCAGAGCTGAACTAATGTCTTTTCTCCTGTCCCTTCCCTGTTCTAACTTTCTCTTTTCCTTGGACTCCTTTCAGACATTGCTCTTTCCTCTTCCGCCACTGCAACAGACCTGCAGCTCTTGTTTCTGGCACTTAGATTCATACCAGAAAAACAGAATATCAGTACAGTAGTAACAGCAGCCAAGATCCTTCTTAGCCCTGCTCTAGCTTTAGCCCTGCAGCAGTTTTTCCTGTATCTCTTTAAGTTTGTCCATTTTACATTGCAATACATTTTACATATATATATGTTTATATGTTATATGTTCATATATGTTTATATGCTTATGTATATATATTATATATGTTATATATATATGTTATATGTTTATATATGTTTATATATATTTACATATATATAAGAGTTCCAAAAATACATTATAAAAGTGGAAGAAAAGTGTGATAAGTATTTCCTCTTTCTTCTTCACTATGGTCTACTATCACTTGAGTCAGAGAAGTAAAAATAGAAGCAATTATGGGGAAGGGTTGTCACATGGATGTAGACTGATATTCTATATCCTGGTAAAACGATAGCTCCAAGGGTGTCCCCAGTTTCTCCGTCTATTAAAAGAAAAGGCCTCTTGCAAACATTGTTCAGATAGTTTGATAATTGCCAGCATCAAATGGAAAGCATACTTCTGTTGAGAAAAGAGATGTTCCTGCAAACGGCAGAGAAAAATGCCAGGATCAGACCCAAAAGAGACAGTAATACAAAGGTTGTATGTCTGATTTCAGTCATACAGAAGGATTATTGATTTATCCAAGGGTTACTGAAATGAAGATCTGGTTCATGGTTCAGGTGAGGATGGGAGGAAAGTGATTACTGCTTTATTACAGGCCTTCCCTGTAGATATGAGGTGTGGAAATAATCAGGGCTGATCTTACAGGGAGTGCAGCAGATGCACAGCATCTGGTCTCTGGTCTCCAAGGCTACATCTATACTAGTAAACTAAACAGGCTTAGGACATGTCTAAGCACTGCTCTGTGAGATCCATATTGTTTAACCCTTGCCACCATCTCTGGAGTTCGGCCCTTGCCAAGCAGCTCTGCCTGGGGAAAGCACAGGTCAGCAGGTGCTTCCCAAAGGCAGTGAGGACAAGCTCATCCTGACCTAGGAGAGAAAAGGGTTAGCTGTGAGCAGTGTGAGCAGAGTTGTGCAGAGCCTCGAGGCCAGGGGGTGTGCCACCATTCATCCTATTTGTTTGTACAGACATACACTGAAAGAGTCCCCAGATGAGTAGTTTCCTAACATGCTTAACTCCATCCACCGTATAACATTTTCTAGGGAAATAAAATACATAAACAAAGTATTTTTTCCCAAAGAAAGAAAGCTTAAATAATATTTAAGTAAGTCACCATTTGTTCACTGGAACACAAGACAAGGTGCTGGGCCAGTATGAGTTCCCCTCTGAAAGTGGTATTGATCTTTTACTCTGATTTCAGTGAGCGGGATCTCACCACTGGCCTCCTGGAATTCAAAACTACGGCCTAATGAGTGGTTTAAGCTTTTTATTGTTTTATCAGAGAATTTTGTAGTGTTATATTTCACCATATTCTCAAGTCATCTCCTATGTACAGCAGATTGGTAAGAGGGAAGTCCCTGATGGGTTTCCTGGATTCTTTGGCTCTTCTCCTTTTGGGGGTTAATTTAATCAAGATTTTTAAAGGGATAATTGGGTTTTTACAACTTTTTTTTTACATAGGCAAAAATTTAAACCTATTTCTACATTGAAGAAATTTGGAAGGTACCCAAGATTTCCTTTCAAATTAACATCATCAAATAATATTCTCGTGTATCTGAGATTTAACATTTCAGATTCTTTCCTCTGCACCTTTTATTGTTCCTATTTACAGTGCACCTGAAACACATTGTGTAATTGGCAGAGAGCCCAGATTTTCCATTTAAGAACAGTTTGATGATTTCACTTTTTCTTTCTCTCTCTCTCTTTTTTTTTTTTTTTTTTTTTTTGAAAACAGCAGGTGCTCTACATTGTAAACAATGCCAGTCGCCATAATATTATTAGCTTTTGCATTTTTATTACATTTTTGCCTCCCTCCATATTTTAAACTTCATTGCGAGGCATTTTTGGCACCAACTCAGAAAGCTTCTTATTTCATAAGGAAGATGGATACCAGTGAACACAGTGCTTTGTTGTCATTTATAATTAGAAAGCGTAAGATTTACTTAATCATTAAACCACCCAATATTTGCAGGTTTGTTTCTCATTTTCTGTGTGATACATCCACATCTGTCCCATGCAGTACATTAGTTCTCTTTTCTGTAATATGCATTTTTCAAATATTTAACCCTTCTCTTTTCATGGTTTCAAAATAATATTTTATAATATTGCTTTTCCCCTCCCTATCACCTTGCCTAAGATCCTGCAAACTGCATTTCAGATTTTTCACAGTTTGATGGGTCAATAGCCAGAAGTGACATAGCCCAGTGGTTCTGCAATTACTCTTATTGTGTACTGAGAGTTTATATTCCACTGGTTATTAAAAATGTGTGCAAACAAATGGAGTTGAAGAAAAACAAATCAAAAATTCATTTAAAAAGAAATCATGAAAAAAAAAATCAACACAAGAAGGAGCAGATGAATACTCCAAAAATCCAAATAACACAAGGCAAGAATTGTCTTTATGTGCAGGTTTTTTTTTTTTTTTTTTTTTTTTTTTGTGTGTGTGTGTGTGTGTTGGTGCGTTTTAATGTGTGTTTACATAATTTCTAGATAGAGGAGATATCATTTGTAAAAGAAAAAAAAAAAGAAAAAGATTCAGACTAATGTCATGTGCAATAAATATTTATTGTTAGAATTATTTGTGGTTTCAATGAGGTCTTCATTAGCAAACAAAGGAAAAAAAATCAAGCTATTTTCATGTTTATACAGCAAGGATGTCTTTTGCTAAACTGCATTTTGAGCTACATTTTTTTCCAGATCAATTCAATAAGTGAAAGCCCAACAGAGAACAGATGCAATATAAGAGCAATAAAGGGAAGTAAAAAAAATTAAAAATCCTTTGTTCTCCCTGCAGTACATCCGTAAATCTATTAGTGTTATTTTCCTTTCTTCTCTTTTTTGCATCCCAAGCCAGATCTCAAGTTCTCTGAAGCAATCCTTAATCAAGCTCCCCAAAGGCCTACGACTGCATGCAGCAATTTCTCCCCTGCTCTCAGCACAGATGTTTCGAGCACATTCCATTACACCTACATGCCATTACAGCTAATGGCTTATTCTGATGAAGAAAGCTGCTTTCTGCTCAGTGCAGCAAAGGGGAAAATAGCCTCCTGTACAGTTCGTACACTGCAACAATGAAATGTGGGGGCAGGTGGTACAACAGAACTCTCTAATGTTAATTACATACTGTATTACCCCCAAATTTGGCTGGTCATTAATTATGCTAATTTACCTTCCTGAAAATTAGCACCGTTCATGTGAACATTTGAGCAGTTTTTAGCAAAATGAACTATGGCATAGTGGTTTTGTAAACTTAAACCTTCTGAAGCACCCAACAACGGGATTGCAGTGGCTGCAAGATATGGCATGGAAGGGAGACCAGGCTAGCTTAAGGAACCCCACCAGGAATGGTGGCCCTGTCACATTTCTCCTGGGTGACCTTGAACAGGTTTCACTTTGCTGCTCCATGCCTCAGTTTCCATCTGCGGAAAATTACACCAATCTCACAAAGGCCAAATCTCCTCATGTTTGAATAGCAGCACATGATTTCTGAGCACCTAAACAACTACGACTCTTTCTGCTGTGGGACATTGTGCTTCAGATTACTGGAAAAGCTGGAAATGTCAGATAAATGATCAAACTGTTTTGCAAAGAATATTTATGTTTCGCAAAGAATATGTTTCTGTCTTTACAGAAAAATAAAATAAAATAAAATAAAAATTGCCAGTCAAAATCTTCCTTTGGAATAAATGAAAAAGTTAAAGATTTCTGTGCTTTGTAGTGAACCTTAAAAGATTCCATGCGCAGCAAGTGAGGATGATGTGCAAAATACAAAGCCAGAGAGCAAATAGCTCTTCTAACTCCTTAAACCTGCCCAGGCAACTCTGCAATGATTTTTTTTTTTTTTTTTTGGGTATATATTTAGATTACATTAGGTCTCTGCAAAGAGTGATGTAGTAGTTTCAAGTGTGCCTATAGGTAAACATTGATTTTTTTATTTTTATTTAACTGTTCATAAAAAATTAATCTCTGTCTTCTTCCAACAAAAACAAAGATTTTTCCATATTGATTATAGGCCTAACAAAGTAAGGTATCAGATTTAGATTCAATTTGTTTTCCTATGAATTAAATACATTAAATCACATTTTACTCCTGTTGAAATTGATTGAGTTTCAGAGTTAAACAAAATATCTTCTCTACGTTGTGAACTGTCTCCATTTCTTCCTCAAGGCTGCTGTTTTCTTCTATCCATCTCCAAGAAGCCATCATCATATTAACATAGATGACAATCTGGCAAGGAGGTGCTGATCAAAGATAAATTTCACACTCGCACTTCGCATTTTCTAATTACACCATCTGTGTCAGACTCTTTCGTGGCAGTTCTGCCCAATCTGTCAAATGCTGCATGCCTATGGGAATGCAGAGGAGCTGAGAAAATCGCCTCCATTTCCCCCACCAGCCGATCCATCACCCCAATCGGAGCTGGGTGGATATATTAGTCTAATTGGTACTGGAATGAAGGTTCCAGACTGCATATAAGATGAGGTGTTTGGGGGATGCAAGACATGAGATTTACAATTTGAATCATATTACAAGGCTTGCCCCAGCTTGTTTCATAGCAAGCTGAGAGCAAGCCATGCATGCAATATCAGCATGTGGAGGGATAAAAAAAGGAAGAAAGAAATGAGGAATATTTAAAAACAAATCATGAATGAGAAGGTGTCTCCTTTCATTACTCTTGGCTTCTTCTAGACATGCTAAATGAAAATGATTACCAATAAGTGCAGATGAAAAGAATTCATCCTTGTATTGGAACATAAGCAAAATAAACATAAAGCATTATGTACCCTGACCTACCAGAGATGGTAGATGTATTCTAATCAAGTCTTGATCCATTAAATCCAGCAGCCCTATCAAAATTGGGTTGGATCCTTTCACATTAAAAGTGTATTGCCTCCTATCCATGATACATGAGATTAAGTCGCAGAAGGTGAGAAGCTACAGCTTTTCTAGCTAGGCTGACATTTAAAATTATCTACTTTATGGGTCAACTTTTTCAGGGAAATTCATCTCAGCTTTGTACCTGTGCATAAAAAAATTGCAGACTGCTATTTCTGCGTGCAATCAAATCTGGGGTATCTCTGTGTCCCTACACAATCACATTTAAAAGTTAAAGAGATTTGCACTTCTGGGCATGTGAAGAATGGTGTGCCTATTTACTTTTTATTTTTTATTTACTATTTATTGTTTGCAAGCCCAAAAGGCAGTGCTAAAAAACTGGCATGACAGAAGGAAAATGATTGTGCATTATTTCTGGCTAAATGTGGAAATTGTGAGCCATTTCTGAAAGACACGTTATTTCATGATATCTTAGTAAATTTGCACACACATTATTGATTTAAAGCTTCACACTTTTATTCCAGACAAGAAACACACCATAGAGATATGCTTAAATTCATCTCATGCATCTGTGAGAGGTTCTGGGTTTGAACTCAGGCACCCATCCTTTTTGGGTATTGCCCTCAGCATAAAACTCTTTCACCCAAAGGTTCTTTAACATTAGCATATTTAATGAGACAGCATATTAAGTGAGACAGATAAAAACCATTTACAAATGGATTAAGTAACTCTATTTTCAAATCTGTATTTCTGAAAAACATAAGAAGCCAGGCTCAAGCAGATTATTTTGAGTTACAAGCTTTGGCTTATTTAGTACAGAGCCAAAGCCATCACTGACTCAAGAATGTTGTTGGTCTGCAACATCCACAAAGTAAAGCTACCTGAGCACAATACTTTTAACACCCTTTTCTGCATTCAGAGTGAGCAGGGGAAAGAGCTGTTCAAATATTCATAAAGGACAGAAGACAAATATTTGGCAACTCCCAACATTTCAGTGCTAAATCATTTAGTAAACACAGGCTAACAGCATTAACACAAGATCAGACAAAACTGCCCAGCACCACTCAGGGCTAGGTCAGCTGAAAGTAACCTTAATGCTGTAAATCAGGCTTTTACTGCCACATATTTGACTGAACTTGTGTCTTTACTTGAACTTTTGAATTTTTCCCTTTCAAAGAAACATATAAGACAGCCTCAAGGTGGAATATGCCAGAATGACTCCACTTCAGAGGCACAATCAATGAACAGCAATTATCTCAGATATATTTGAGCTTTTTATAGACAAAGACCTTTGTCTGGGTGGGTGCTGCGCAACATAATGTGTCTGTATAGGCTACTTCTCTTTCCCCTGTGCATTTTAATTACACTGGCAATTTTTTTTCCTCCCCAAATAGCTATGAACAGAATTTCAATTACACTTATTCATGAGTGTGCAATGCTCATCCCTGCTTCTGTGAGCCTTGCATACAGGCTTTGAGGAGGAGGCTGGGAGCTGCTGGAAGGCAGGCTGATGTGTGTGCTGGGGATGGTGCAGGGACCCGCTGCTTCTCGAGGGTTAAGAGGGGACTGCAGCCACCCCAGACACATTTGGCAAGAGATTCGTAATGGCTGAGGTGCACAACTGCCTGACGATGTGGTAGATACTGCAGGGACACCTCCATGCAGGTCTGTGTGGGGCTGAGTCCAGGCTGCAGAGCAGGGTGGGTTTCCCTGGGTGCCCACCCCAGGGATGTGTGTGCCAGCACTGGTGGGAGAGTAACTGCTGTGCTGAGTAGCAGATGTTCTCTGCAGGTCCTTCAGGTCATTCAGTGCACAAGTGACCACCTAATTAGCATTAGCAGAGGACCACCATATAACAGGAGAAAAAAAAAAATGTTTACCCAAATGTATAATGGTCAGAATTCACCCCTCTCTCCCTGCAATGCAGTAGCCTCTTTGTATTCCCTAGAGGTCCCTGCACAACATTTATATTCCCATGTCTTCCCCCATGGCTGAAGACACCTATTCCTCATGCTGTTTCCCATCCTCATCAGCCAGGGCACAGGCACGTGGCTTCAGAGCCAATGGCCAAGGCAGGACATACAAGCTGGGTTTGTCCTGTTTGTCCCTTTATGCAGGGCTCCCACTCAAGTCTTGCTCCTTCTCCACCTACCAAGCTTCAGAAAATATTTGTGGGCTTCTTGCCTTTGAGACAGACATTCCTGTCTTGGGTTGCACTTGCCCAAGGAGTCCAAAAGTTATCAGCGGTGGGCAGGTGGGTGGGAGCAATGTGGTTGCGAAATGGTGGGGAAAGGGAGCCTACAGACAGAGAAAAATCAGAAAATCCTCTTTCTGGAAAACTGTGCAACAGTATTGATAAGGTAAGAGTATGTCAGAAAAATCGGTAAGAGTACAACCAGCATAAACAGCACCAGTTAAACACCGCAGGGTGAAGCTGCGCCAGTGTGCATACATAAAGAGCAACTGTTTGTGAAGTGGGAGAAGCTGTAACCGTCTCTCATATGAGATGTCTCTCTGCAGCCAAGGACATATTGACATGCCTGGAAAATCCCCCTTTTTTCTGCAAGGAAGCCCAGGCACAAACTGTCTGCAGTGGGAACGCCAATGAACCTTCAGGCAAGTCTTTCAAAACTAAACAAACATGAAAGAAGAGATTTGCTTGGCTGCTCTTTGTGCCGTTGAAAAACCTCTACCTATTTGCTTGAAACACAATATGGAGGGAAGGCCCTGGTGTCATCAGAGCACTGATACCCCATCCCTGACACCCTTCCACAAAGCCACATGATGGTTGTATATGGAAAGTATCTTGGTTTCCTGAAAATACATGATGTTCTTCTCCAGAGAAAGGAAAGCAGATTTATTCCTTCTGTGAACTCGGAACAATCTGCTCATGCAAGTGACAGAAAAAGCCCTTTCTGCTTTTTTCTGTTGCTAACCACCATGCAGAACTAGTTTGGGTGGAAAAGCATGGGCTGGGGCTTCAGCCCTTCATGTGTTGAGTACAGGATCTCTACCAGTCCCAATCTGTCCCACCTGCTTGAACCCAGGGATGTCCACAGGTGTCAGTAAGGACCTCCTCTGGAAACAGAGGGAGTGTGCAGATTTCACTGAGGCAAGTGAGCTTGAGAAACCTTTGGTATAGGTGACGATGATGGGTGAGGAAGGAACAAGGATTTGCAATTAGAGAAATTGTTCTTCCTTCGTAAACCAAGTATGGTATGAAAATCACTGCAGTGCAACAGACTTCAATCTCTGCTGTGTAGCTCTTGTCTTGAAGGCTCCTTTCAGAGCAGAGCTGTGCTTTCAGCGGAGACAGACAGTTTTTTAGAGCTCGTATGGCTGCAGCCAGTAAGTGTATGTATCATTGTGGTTGAATAAATAAATATCCACTAAAGAAACCTGGTTCAGAAGAGTAAAATAATTAAGAAACATGAAAAACATTACTGACCATATTCAATTAACAGCTGAAGTATTGTTAGAAAGATGGATCAATCTGGAATGATCTGACTAAAAGCAACAGTTTAGATAACTTGTCTGATAATGGCATGTGCATATCCCATAAATGCCCAGCAATCCCATATCATTAAGCCTTCAAGAACGAGTGTGATTGATGGCAATGTACCTGCAGGAAGCAGCTTGGATGGAAAAAGTCCAGTGTGTGCCAGTAAAGTAATTACCTGGGATGGTGGCTATGCCATGTGGTCAGATCAGACTGGGGCAGATGCTGCAGTGCTCTGGGCCCCTGTTCTGAAAAGCAGCCCTGTGCACCAGCAACTGAGACAGCTCTTTGCTTGCTGCTCTGTACATATTCCGCTGAGTCTCCAAGGTCAATGTCTCTGCCCCTTTTCAGTATATCTGCACTATCTTTACATGGCAAAGGAATACCGTGTCCATCTACAATGACTTTATGCTTTGTAAATCGCAGTGCAGACTGTTCCAAATACAAGAAAATGCAAGATGCACCAGAAATTGAAATCCAAATTGATGCCATCTCCCATATGCAGACACGCACAAGTTGTTTAACAGTTAACATTCACCAGCAATGAATCTATCCTTATTTATTTATTTTTTTAATCTCTGTCTCCTGTTACCATTCAGCACAAGAACTAAAAATAAGTATGTCACAATCATGCAACCCAATCCAAGTAATCAAGCACTCCTATTTCAGTAATGCTCTTTATGTATAAATATTTCAAGAATAAAGATTATTTTTGAGCTCTCGAGTGCTGAAATATAATATTTACACTTACAAAAGTAATACTTGGGACAAGAATTCAGTGAATCATC
>NC_139043.1:132129887-132139887 GCF_965140915.1 Aythya marila
GAAGGAAAGAGAAGAGAAAGGAAAGAGAAGAGAAAGGAAAGGGAAGAGAAAAGAAAGGAAAGGGAAGAGGAAAAGAAAGGAAAGGGAAGAGGAAAAGAAAGGAAAGGAAAGGGAAGAGGAAAAGAAAAGAAAAGAAAAGAAAAGAAAAGAAAAGAAAAGAAAAGAAAAGAAAAGAAAAGAAAAGAAAAGAAAAGAAAAGAAAAGAAAAGAAAAGAAAAGAAAAGAAAAGAAAAAGAAAAGAATGAGATTTAGGACAGATTGAGCAAACACTTTAATAACCAATTATTATTATTTTTTATAGCATATGGAATATTGTGGTATGAATATTTTTCTTCATAAGATTATTTTGCAGAGAGAGAAACATTAATTTATTTCTTAGTTAGGTTCTTAAATGTATGCCAAACCTAAAAACTAACAAAACAATTCTGAACTCACTTAAGCAAGCAAGATTAAGCAATCGTGAGAATTATCTGTTAAACTATTGGATATTCCCTTGTATAGGAAGCCATTCACAATTTCCTTTCCACGACACTTACAGGTCTCAAATAACATCGAGCTGCTGCCACACAAGGGTGATTAGAAAAGTTAAAACATCATCCCTGACCTCGATGGTCCATGTGGTGCCTACATGAGGCTTTTTGGCCAGAAGTCTGGATTTTCACAAATAGCTTAATGAAGAGAGATAGGGACATTTACCACTTCATAGGAAGGACTTGCATAGTGAGAGACAATGTCAAAAGAGCCAGATTCATGTGCAGGGTTAATTGTCAATGTGAAAGAGATGTTGAGTGGGGCATAATATTTAGCATTGGATTTACAAAATGCAAGGTCAGTTCAATGCCCCAAAATAATTCAACAACATTACATGCAGTAAGGAAGTATAGATGAAGTTCTCCACTAAAAGCTATAGCAAAATGCCCATTGTGTTTATGGGGAAGGACATATCCCAGTATCCAAATCCACAGATGTCTTATGTAAGACCCTACAATATTAATACAGTTCTGATTTTCATCACACTGTGGATACTGACCACTTCAGGAAAAGATTGATCATTTTCTGAGTGAACATAAAATAGTTAAGTTTACACTAGTTAAAGTGATTTTCACAGATGTTTAGGGGGTTATCTTGAGTTAGCTAGAGAAGTGCCTAGCAATATGCATAGCAGTAGCTATTTAGTTGAAATAGCAAAAGTGACTGAGTGTATTGCAACTGGGTTTTGAGGGAAAAATGTTGCAGAAAATTTTCAACTCTCTGTTTAAATCTCTTTTTGTATATCAGCATTTGTTACCCTGCTTTCTCTTCACCTTTCCTTTTTAATGGAAAAACAGATATGGAAAGGAAAAGGCAGAATGCAATATTCTGAAAGGTACAGAACATATATGAATTTACAGTGTTTTACATTTCCTATTATTATTATTATTATTATTTACTATCTATATTTCTCAGATTCCTCTTAACTTACTTGCCTTTTCATAAAAAAAAAATAAAAAATTAAAAAAATGCTACTGTTATTTACTGTTCCACCAGAGATAAAACATCATTGTTTTTAACCACAAAAACCATAACTTAACAATGTACAGAAAAAGGCTGAAGTTCAATGTGAATTTCTATATGTGGCTTTTTACATTTTAAGGCAAAACAACTGCTCAGAAATTCTGGAAACATCTTCTTCTGTGTCTGAAGGGCAACTGTACAGCTACTTTTGATAGTCCACTTGTAACATTTTCGATGCTACCATTTGGTTCTTCCCTCCTGGGAGTTGTTTACATTTTCCATATTGCAGATCCTTAATCCTTCAAGCCAAGGATTCAAGATATTATTGAATTAAAAGTATCACAGTTTTTCATAATGAAAAAGAACATGCAAAGTAGTTGTAATATTAGAAGGAGAGGAACCATCTGTTTAAAGTCTTGACACTGATAACACAGGGACAAACAAATTCAGGGAAACAGTTCACATGAGCAGTTACTTACATGCTTAAAAGTTTTGGGGAAGGGCCTGTAGAACGTGACTGGATTTCACTGCTTTAAAATCAGCAGAAATCATAAAATATTCCAGCAGTGATGTCAAGACAATGACCATAACACTGAACACGTTTGCCATGTTATTCTCATTATTTTTCATTGTGACAGATTTTATTAAGGCTATTTATTGTTAACACATGGGTTTGTGGGTTATTAATATTGCATATCAATATATATGATTCCTGTGTTATTGTCCAACATAACCAAAATTTCAGTGGAAAGACAGGCTTGGAATTTTAAATATGGAATTCCAGATGTCTTCTCAGTAGACCTTTACTATACAAAGTTGCATTATGCATTTACAGTTTACTACCTGGAGAGAAAAGAATTAATATAGGAGTCACACATGTCCAGCTTCTATGTCAAGCTCAGCTGAGGAAATCAGTTCATACCACAGCTGGTCCAAAATCTATCACGCTTTTACATTTTTGGCAGGATGTCACCTAAGGCACTGTAAACGGTGTATGTGTGCTATATAATTATATTGTCCATGGATTTATGCACCTGTGTTGCATATTTCATTACATTTTCTTGGCCTGCTTATTAGGACTACATTTTACATGTCTAATAATATGATTCAAATTCTACCAAATATGAAACACTGATTTTCAAGCAGAGCTAAATGAAGCTTAAGTAATTTAACATGAACCAATGGAAGACAAAAGAATTACTTCAGTCATAACAAGGTCACGAGGTTCCTCTTGCTGCTCTTCCACCCACATTTCCTTTCTCCTTGCTCGTAAAAAAATTCAAGCTGGAGAGATGCAATTTTAATCCATTTATTTACTGACAGTACAGCGTAAAGCTTTTTCCTTTTTTTTTTTTTTTTTTTTTTCTTGGAAAGAAAGCGTTAATGGGACATTTACAGGAAATCACAATAAGCTTGGAATCTTTTACAGAATCAAATCAGAGTTCATACAACAAATATCATGTGTATTTTGTTGTTTCTAAACATCAATTGGCCGTATAAAAAGTGTAATAGAAAAATTAAAAATTTGTGATTACAATGACACAGAGCGCGTGCCAACAACTCTGTGGATGGCTTTTTATCTCATTCCCTTAGTGAAAACAGTTAACTAGGCACTGGTGAGATATTCTGTAACTGCGCAACAAAAAGCTGGCACAACTGCCAAGTGTGGCATGCCAGATGTGTGAATACATTCTGGAGAGCAGTATCAGCAGCTCCAACAGAAAGCCATAGCCATTAATCTAGAGACCTCTGGGAGTTCAGGATAGTGCTGTAAAACCTAGACCCTGCCAAGACTGCATCAGATAAAGCCATCAATGCATTGTAAAAAAGACACAAAACCTATTTCATGGGCTGCACTGATCAAGCAATTACAATCATTGACTACATTAAGCAAAGAAACAGCGGGGTGCCCTATAAAATTGACTGCCAACTTGAATAATCAATAGACTCCATGTAGAGTAAATTAAATAACTGAAAAACTATTTGGAAAAGCTGAAGTTAAAAAGCCAATCTGTAATCCCTCATCCATGGAAAAACAATCCTGCATCCAAAAAGATTTTTAGCTTGCTTTCAGTCTTGTCACTGGGAAATACAGTAACAGTAAACTAAGACGTTCTTTAACTACCTCATTCACTAGTTAATAATTGTTCATTTAACCCGGGCATTCATAATCAATGCATGCATTAGTATCATACTTCCCAATCTGCCAGGCTTCAAACACAGGCCTAAATTGCAGGGCTAATATTCAGAATGAGAGAAGTTAGAAAAATTGTATGTACTCTGGGAGACTTTAAATGATACAGAATGCTTTCCCCAATACAAAGCATATTCAATTTGGCCTGACTCTCCTGGTTATTTCCAACATAAACCATTTAGAGCAATAGCCGTAATTTTGCAATTGATAGTAGAATGGGTTGGAAGTGTTACAACAGAGCAGGTTCTTTTTTCAACAAAAGATTGCTGATTCATCAGAAAAAAGTGATGGAATCACAATGGCATTGACTGAATGGTTTTCTTTAGTCCTATAAAGAAGGGTGTTTGAAGAACAAAATTGTATCCTCTCTGGCCCTGCAAACACATATAGGTGGAGATAATGTGTTGTCCCACCATCCCCCATTCCCCATAGCTGTATATTAAGGCAGCTGAACTCAAGTTTTGAGCAAGGACCACCACCCTGAATTTTCTCTCTTCTGGACTTCAGATGCTTTTCCAAGAAACATTAACAGTTATTAAATTTTGAATGTAAAGAAGCCTAAATTTTTCCTTTTATTTTTTTTCCAACTTTTTTCAGGGTATGCTTAAATGGCTGTATAACAGGAGAGAGATGCAATGGTGCTTTGGAGCAGCTTATGCATGTCAGCTGTCCACCTGCAAATTGCTGGAGCTGGGCGTGAGGACCTGTATTTTATTGATAGCATTTTACTATGCCAATGGGGCTTATCCAGGCAAGACAATAAGTATTTATTTCAAGACTGATACCTTTTTCATAGCATTAGGACATCTAGAAGCATATTGCAAAAGCATATCCAAGTTATTGTGTCCTAACAGGTACCGTTCATGTTGTTAGCACTTCCAGGGCACATATGCCGTAGTTCTTTGTTTGCAGTAAGATGAGCCAAGTATTGGCACTGGAACACTATCAGTGTTTAAGGCTGCTCATTAGTTTGTGCCTCATTACTGAGTGGTGTACCAACCTCAGCAAAAGCACAACTTCAGGTTTTACCTCCAGTCCCAGCTGACCTAAGTACCATTTCTTTGGGTCACAGACTCATGCCTGTCCCATAAATCTGGTTCACCACTTGGTAGGAAATGTACTGCAGCGAAGACATACATGTAACCCTGAAAGATCACTCCTTTTTTCAAGAAGGCAGGAACACTTGTAAAAACCTCAGTTAGTAGCAAATATTCTGATTTTATAACCAAGAGAAAATGAGTTCTTTTTAATCCCTGTGGTAAAAATAATAAGAAATGCCCCCTTTGAACAAATTATACTTTCTAATGTCTATATAAATTTTCTGTTTTCATTCTCTCATTCTGAATGAAAAGTTTCCTTTTTGCAGTGAAAATATATTCTTACTTGGAAAAAAAAAAAAAAGAAAAAAAGAAAAAGAAAAAAAAGGCCTTCTGTTTTCATTCTACCAAACTAGGAAATACCAAAGGCAGAGCTGCAACATATTTTGCTTTTCAGAGAATCTGGAGAAATGTGATTTAGCAGTTTTTCCAGTGGTGCAAATATTTTTTACTCACCTCACACTAACATGATTTTTTTTTGTGTGGATAAATTAACACGTAAGCAAGGGTGTTAGGCTCTGTACCTATGGTAATAGCATGAGTTGGGTTATTCACTGACAAATGTTTTCTTATTTTTTTTAGCTGAAACATAATGTAGAATTTTGGATTCATTCAGTCTGGTCTGTGGATTAAAGGAAAACAGATGAAGAACTGAAATTAACTCCTCACTATACGCAACTTTTCCATTGGGTTGAAATAATACTTCTAGAACATATTGAGTATATCCAGAATATATCTTGGAGCCATCATCATTACTAAAAAGTTTTTATAAATTAAGGCATCTGGGAAATCTTTAGGACATTAATTCACTGTATTGGTATTTTGGGAGTTTGATGCAACCACTTTTCTTTCTTGATACCTTTAAGTAAGTTGTCAATAAACAACCTGGAATATCAGGATTCTCTTTCTCATCTGTTAAAAAAAAAAAAAAAAAAAAAAGAGGATAAAATCTCTGAAAACACATGCCTGATAAGCCAACTCACCATAACTGCACATGAAAGAAAGAGAAATATGATGAACTAAAAAGGATTATGTGTCACAATAAAATTTTCCAACTTGTCTGCTGATTAGATGGTAATGTTGCCCATAAAAGCGAGGGGTGGTTGGGGGGAAGCACTGCAGAGAACCTGATAAAACATCCTACTGAAACCTATTGTATTTACTACTTATTAGATTCTGAACTCAAATAGATCTTGATTGTTGAGAGCTTGGGTATTTAAAAGCCTTAAGATCATCAATTACATTACTCATAATTTCCACATCTGCCTGCTCCCCAGCAATTCAGAAAGAGAGAGATGGCTGTTATAAGAGTCTTTCTGCAACTTGATTACTATGAGTCTCTGTTACAATGTGCACTTGAAATGTCTTTAAGGATTTGAACTCAACTGTAATTTGCAGCTTTATGGAACTCCTACGTGGATCGCTTTTTGGTGATAGTGAAAATCAAATGAGTGGAGATGGTCCAAATTACCTGGAAGAAAAGCAGGTCCTTATCCACTCAGAGGAATCCCTACAAGCCTGCCAAAAGCACTATAAATGCACTCTTCTTTCCTGAGTCATCTGGAAAGTGAATATGTATTTCAAATTAAGCAGAAACCCTGATTAGCTCTGTTGTTATGAAGCTAAACAGCAAGATAACTATGTTTGCAGAAGACATTTTCAGGCTGCAGAGAATGTTTCTTCCCTATTGTGTAACTCTTCAAAATGAATATTTTTTTTAACAAAACCTTTTTTTTTCATAAAACTGACACGCTGATCTTATTTCCCATTAAAGTCAAAGGAGAGCAAGCCATTATCTATTATGGGAGTTGGATCACACTAATGGAGTGTACTTTTCTTATTCACAAACATCCATGCTCATGCCGCTTAAAGACAGTGCAAGCTACTATTTTACCGAGATCAGCCTGACTCTAGGAACAGAAATACGGTTTTCAGTAACTATCCTGGCTGCTCCTTCAGTATTGCTTGAGTGCTACCCTTATTTGAACTCATTCTTGGAAAGGGTAGGATTTCAAAGGAAATGGAGACACCTTAGCGAGTTGCAATATAAGATGGAGGCCTGTATGTATTGCTCCACTGAAATCAATGGAAGTATGTATAAGGTAATAAGTACGTGAGTAAACACAAGTAAATTCAAGTATTAGACCTCAGTATTTATGTATGTACCACATGCTTTGCTGCAGAAAGAGGCTGGCTTATGCAAAATGGGTGAATCCAAGAAAGCATTGTCATTATGTTGGGGCACTCTTAGAGACTGTAGAGAAAATAATTAAAACCAGTGTTACTTTTCTGAAGTCCATAGACCTTTAGTTTACACAATTTGTTAGTCATTTCACTTTAACAGATTAAGAAAATTATACACATTATTAGCATCTAATGCAATAGAGAAGAGTCTTGTTTTAATGTCTCCCTCCCTGTATCTGCCCCTCCTTAAATGGAAACCTGAGAAATTCTATACAAAAGGCCAAATGTCAAAATTAAGCCTACAGATATCAGAATACAGGCAACATGGAAGGTGAGTAAGGTTTCCCAAAGAATAAACGGTGCAGGAAAGCATAGGTACAATAAAGGAAGTTATAAAATCACAAGGAAATCATGTAAAGGTGATGGAAGAGGCCACGGGAGGAGGAAGATGAAATGGTAATTAATTATGCTGAAGTAATAGAAGAAGATACGTTCAGGAAGAATAATGGTTTCTAAGAAATATAATCACCATTGTTGATAAATGCAAGCAAGAATGGTGGGGCAAATAGAAGGATAACCATCAGATTCCATTTGAAATTATTGCTTGAAAGCCTACTTTGCAAAATCCTGTAAAGTCACATGTTGATGACATGAATACATGTTCTGACTTATGACTGTTTCATCCAAGACACCTGAAGGAGTAAAACAGGGAGATGTCAATTCCATCCAAGTCATAGGACTTATGCTTTCACCTCATTGCACTAGACACATTTATGATTTACACTGGTGAACATGAAAGGAGAGGGATGCTTTCTTCCTGGAGAAGTGTGACAGCTCAAATAGAATGCAGCATGGTGAGTATAATGTGATTTCTGCCTCTTAATGATTCCAAGTTGTTCTGTATACATAAGGGGATAAACCAGCTACCATTAAAAATACCACTGCAACCACTTAGATTTTCTTAGGCAAAGTATAGCTAACGATAAATGCATTCTACTGAACATACCACTGCTACATCACTTTTATGGACTTTTCTGAGTGCTATTTATAAATAACTGTATTTATATTCTGCCTTTTCATTTGCACACCTCTTGCTACAGATTTAGATACCAGTTTCCTGGGAGGATTTGAAAACGTGGAAAAATGGGTTTCCCCTCTGACAGAAATTTTGGGAAAATGGAAGATATCAGCAGTACTGAATTTTTCACTGAAGCTAAATAATATTTTCTGATGTAACTTAGCGTGTGGAAACATGATTAAGTGCACTTACAAAGAAAGTATGGAATGAATAAGAGTACACTGACAAGAATGCTTCGAATTAGAGATGTAGCTGTGCTACACACTAATGGGGTTAACCATGTATTTTATCTGCATCAGAAAATGGGTGAAGTTTTAAAACAATGAAAATTGAAAGAATGAGTATTTTCCTCTTACAAACAAAAACTGAAACAGATGTCAGCAGACCTTTAGGAAGGGACCTATCTTACTTCATCTTACTCACCTAAATGTTAAGACACTAATTTAGTTTAATTGTCTAGAGTGTCTTTGTCCTTAACAGACATTAAAAAAAAAAAAAAAAAAGACAATCAGAAGCTAGATCACCTTACACCCCAACCCATCTCATATGAATGGCATGAATCACCCTCCAGAGGTCCTTTTTCATTCCATCAACTGCAGCAAATGACCTGGACTGCACACCTAATTTTCCAGAGCCTTAATATAGATATACATCTCTCCACTCTGAAGAGTCTTCCATGTTTTATTCTAAAGAAATAACTTTGAAATAAGCATGGTCATCCCTATATATAGTGGATATAATATAGTTTAGTTTAGTTAAAACAGAAGGACCTCAATAAATAAGGCCCATAATGTACAAATCTATGCATAAGTAAACAACTTAATAGCTCACTGCTGTTCTAAAGATACCTAATCTGAAATACTTGTGGGATAATGTTTTGAAAAATCAACATACAGTAATGATTATATCATTTGATACTTACTTTAAGGTTTATCTCTAAGATAAACCACACTCTAAGACAAAGTGTCATATTAAAATATCCTTTTAATTTCCGATGTTCACAGAAGGTGTATTAAAACTTGGGCTTGTGTGTGTATGTGTGTGTGTGTGTGATCTTTTTGTCCTCCTAAAATTTATGGGAGGTTGGTTTCCTAATCTTTTTTCATGAGCTCACATCTCTTCCTAGCTTCTTTATTACTTACCCCAAATGTTAATAGTTCTGTCTATTTTTACATGTTTTATGTCACATTTTCCTTGTGATTTCTTATCAAGAAGGACAAAAATTTCCCAGTTAGTATACATATTATAAATCCTTTTGGATTGCAGAGATGGCAAGTTGAACATGAGCCAGCAGTGTGCCCTGACAGCCCAAAAAGCCAACTGTACCCTGGAGTGCCTCAGGCCCAGCACCTTACCTCAAGCACTGCGCGCAGTTTTGGCCACGATATCAGAAGGACATAAAACTAGTAGAGAGAGGGCTAATAGGATGGCCCAATGGAGAGCAACAAAGATAGTGAACGGTCTAGAGGTTGAGATGTGTGATCAGTGTGGTCCCTTGGTTTGCTCAGCCCAGAGCAGAGCAGGCTGATGGCAGGCCTCATGGTGGCCTACAGCTTCCTCACAAGGGGAGCAGAGGGGCAGGCGCTGACCTCTGCTCTCTGGGGACAGTGACAGGACCCGAGGGAACGGCATGGAGCTGGGACAGGGGAGGGTCAGGCTGGGTGTTAAGGAAAGGTTCTGCACCCAGAGGGTGGTCGGGCACTGGGACAGGTGCCCCAGGAAGTGGTCTTGGCACTGTCTGATGGAGTTCAAGAAGCATTTAGACAACATGCCCAGACATATGGTCTGTTTTTTTGGGGGGTGGTTCTGTGTGGAGCCAAGAGTTGGACTTGATGATCCTAGTAGGTCCCTTTCAACTCAGGATATTCTATGATATTTTGTAGCTTTATAAATAGGTAAATCATAGAATCAATAAATGGTTTAAATTAAGGGACCCTTTAAGGGATAATCTAA